>NC_139634.1:28124387-28244387 GCF_964638095.1 Poromitra crassiceps
TGTCTCTCGCTTTCTCTCTCCGTCTCTCTCCCTCGCTCTGTCTCTGTCTCTCTCCCTCGCTCTCTCTGTCTCTCCCTCGCTCTGTCTCTCTCTGTCTCTCTCTCTCTCTCTCTGTCTGTCTCTCTCCCTTGCTCCCTGTGTGTTTGTGTCTCTCACTGACTGCACTTCTCATTTAGTTTAATGCGATTGTGGAATCTGTCACACTTGGTTTGTTGCCTGTCAGTCTGTCGCCGGAGCTTTGCTCACAGAGAGATTTGAGGTGTTTGTAGAGTTTGGCAGAGTGTAGATTGTCTATGTCTGTAAGAGCCTTTATGACTGATGTTCATTGTTCAATGTATTTACTTGCCAGCCAGGTAAGCCTTTTTGTTCTTAGTCTTCTCTTATGTGTCACACTTTTAATTTACTCATCTAGATGAATTGTTGAAAAATAAATACAATTATAGCTGCTGCGCAGCAATGGGTCGTGGCCGGGCAAGTCTCAAGTCTTTTAGCTATAGGCCAAGTCACGTCTCAAGTCTTTAGTCACAAGTCCAAGTCAAGTCTCAAGTCTCTTATGGATGAGCTTTCTATCATCTGCTGCATGCAATCCAGTCTGCTTAGAACACTGCCGTTCATGACAGGGCTGGGGCAGAAGGCAGAGCTGATGTTATGGAGAGGAAGGCTGAGTGATTTATAGATGACATCATCAGTGATGTCACAAAACTGATGACATCACTGATGACATCATCAGTGATCAGAGGATATTCAAGCTTTATTTAGCAAGAATTTGCATTAAAGTACCATTTACAGTCAAACATTTTGATGCACTGTGGGCTCAATTTTTGATCTATCAAAAATCTGTTTGATACTTTTGTGGAGGACAGTCTACCGATGCAGATCCTGGAGTTTGGTGTCGTTTGAAGAAAAAATGTGTGAGGAGTAGGGTTTAATTAGTTTTGCAGTTTTTGCAGTTTTGCAGTCTTTAGACTTCATAATTGGCCATAGGTTGCAGCGTACAAAAGTTTCTCCTCATTTGGGCACACATTTCGGTGAAAGTGCCAAAGCCATGGCCCATATGCCTGATTTGTTATGAATTTTCAAAGTTTGAAACTTTAGACGGTCGCTGTAGCGCCACCATCAGGACTATAGCCGCCAAATTCACGTCAACTTAGTTTTGCATGGGACTGGACCTTTGTGCAAAGTTTGGTTTATATTCATGCATGGGAAGGCTGACTTCCAGGGAGATGAAGAATAATAATAATAAATATAGCCGCAAGCGGCGATGCGGGGTCCAAGCTTCTGGTGACTTGGGGGTTATATGTCAGATAATATTAATATAGACACTGAATTGCACATTTAGTCAGAGTTGATATGTGCACATATATGATATGTGAGTGATGACTGCACAAGTGTGATTTAAGCTGTGGTGATGGGGGCTTTATATAGTACCAGGAGAAGGGCATTTATGATGTCATTTATGATGTCATTTATGATGTCATTTATGATGTCATTTATGATGTCATAACTGACGTCGTCATAGAGAAGGTGACAGTCTTGTGACATCACTGATGATGTCATCTATGATGTCATCTATGATGTCATCTATGATGACATAGTGTCAAAGTTTAAACATTTATCATTTCAAGACGGTTTCACGTATCCAAATTCTTTATACAACTTTAGATCAGGGAAGTCCAGAGATGACACAGAAAAAGTTTGGGCTCATTCGGGCAAATGGCCTAGGACGAGTTCGTTTTTTTTTTTGGAAAATCTAGCAGGCTTAAATGGGTGTGAGTTATGGGTCAATACGCAAAAGGGTCTGTTATAGCGCCACCATCTGGCCAATATGGCTAATTTTTTGTCTCTGAGCAGTGGGGCACATTTCCAACCTATGTGCAAGGTCTGGCTACTGTAGCCCTTACGGTTTTTGACGTGCATGCTGTTTTAGGGCAGAATAATAATAATAAACATTACAGATACAATAGGGATCCACGCACTTCGTGCTTGGACCCCTAATTACAGATACAATAGGGATCCACGCACTTCGTGCTTGGACCCCTAATAATAAACATTACAGATACAATAGGGATCCACGCACTTCGTGCTTGGACCCCTAATAATAATAATAATAAATATAGCCGCAAGCGGCGATGCGGGGTCCAAGCTTCTGGTGACTTGGGGGTTATATGTCAGATAATATAGACACTGAATTGCACATTTAGTCAGAGTTGATATGTGCACAAGTGTACCAAGTTTGTAGTAAGTAATATGTAGTAAGTAGCAGTGGTGGTGGTAAGCCAAATGGTGGCTGTCAAAGAGGCTTATTAAGCAAGCTGTGGTGATGGGGGCTTTATATAGTACCAGGAGAAGGGCATTTATGATGTCATTTATGATGTCATTTATGATGTCATTTATGATGTCATTTATGATGTCATAACTGACGTCGTCATAGAGAAGGTGACAGTCTTGTGACATCACTGATGATGTCATCTATGATGTCATCTATGATGTCATCTATGATGTCATCTATGATGACATAGTGTCAAAGTTTAAACATTTATCATTTCAAGACGGTTTCACGTATCCAAATTCTTTATACAACTTTAGATCAGGGAAGTCCAGAGATGACACGGAAAAAGTTTGGGCTCATTCGGGCAAATGGCCTAGGACGAGTTCGTTTTTTTTTTTGGAAAATCTAGCAGGCTTAAATGGGTGTGAGTTATGGGTCAATACGCAAAAGGGTCTGTTATAGCGCCACCATCTGGCCAATATGGCTAATTTTTTGTCTCTGAGCAGTGGGGCACATTTCCAACCTATGTGCAAGGTCTGGCTACTGTAGCCCTTACGGTTTTTGACGTGCATGCTGTTTTAGGGCAGAATAATAATAATAAATATAGCCGCAAGCGGCGATGCGGGGTCCAAGCTTCCGGTGAAAGTTTCAAAGTTTCAAAGTTTCAAAGTTTCAAAGTTTCAAAGTTTCAAAGTTTCAAAGTGTCAAAGTTTAAACATTTATCATTTCAAGACGGTTTCACGTATCCAAATTCTTTATACAACTTTAGATCAGGGAAGTCCAGAGATGACACAGAAAAAGTTTGGGCTCATTCGGGCAAATGGCCTAGAACGAGTTCGTTTTTTTTTTTGGAAAATCTAGCAGGCTTAAATGGGTGTGAGTTATGGGTCAATACGCAAAAGGGTCTGTTATAGCGCCACCATCTGGCCAATATGGCTAATTTTTTGTCTCTGAGCAGTGGGGCACATTTCCAACCTATGTGCAAGGTCTGGCTACTGTAGCCCTTACGGTTTTTGACGTGCATGCTGTTTTAGGGCAGAATAATAATAATAATAATAATAAACATTACAGATACAATAGGGATCCACGCACTTCGTGCTTGGACCCCTAATAATAACAAGCTTCTGCTTCAAAGCTTCAAGCTTTATATAGTACCAGGAGAAGGGCATTTATGATGTCATTTATGATGTAATTTATGATGTCATTTATGATGTCATTTATGATGTCATAACTGACGTCGTCATAGAGAAGGTGACAGTCTTGTGACATCACTGATGATGTCATCTATGATGTCATCTATGATGTCATCTATGATGTCATAACTGACGTCGTCATAGAGAAGGTGACAGTCTTGTGACATCACTGATGATGTCATCTATGATGTCATCTATGATGTCATCTATGATGTCATCTATGATGACATAGTGTCAAAGTTTAAACATTTATCATTTCAAGACGGTTTCACGTATCCAAATTCTTTATACAACTTTAGATCAGGGAAGTCCAGAGATGACACAGAAAAAGTTTGGGCTCATTCGGGCAAATGGCCTAGGACAAGTTCGTTTTTTTTTTTGGAAAATCTAGCAGGCGAATGGGTGTGAGTTATGGGTCAATACGCAAAAGGGTCTGTTATAGCGCCACCATCTGGCCAATATGGCTAATTTTTTGTCTCTGAGCAGTGGGGCCATTTCCAACCTATGTGCAAGGTCTGGCTACTGTAGCCCTTACGGTTTTTGACGTGCATGCTGTTTTAGGGCAGAATAATAATAATAATAATAATAATAATAATAATAAACATTACAGATACAATAGGGATCCACGCACTTCGTGCTTGGACCCCTAATAATACAGGCAAATACAAGCAGTGGCCCGCCCTGCCGCTTCGCTGGCCCGGCCACTAATAAAACCAATTGCTTATTTGTAAACACACACTAATTAACTAGGCATCTCGCGCGACATGACATCATCAGTGATGTCATCAGTGACATCATCACTGAACTATAGCCTTGTGTGTGAGTGAATTTGACATCACTGATGATGTCATCAGTGGGACAGACAGAGAACAGAGAAACAGACAGACAGAGCCCTAGCTCCCATTTATATACTGATGATGATGATTACCAGTTAATAGTAGTGTGTGAAATTATCTTTTCATAAATATGAAAAATTGACTTGGAGGGTATGTATTGTAGTGTAACTTCACTACTTCTTACAGTAGTAGTGAAGTATATGCAAAGCCATAACTTCAGAACCTGCATTTTCACTTCCCACTTTTTGTGGTAGTAACCTTTTGTTTGAGACATTGTGCAGTTACTTTTCTTGTTTTCTGTGTTTTTTTGAAAAACAAAAAACAACAACTTTTGAAATTGTCTTTTTGGAGCTGTCAAGTGAAAAGTAAGGCTTTAGACCTGTGGAAAAGTGCTCTTGTGTGTCTATTCTTGTATTGATTGAAACCAACCCACCAGCCTCTCACTGATAGCGTGAGTGAGCCACATAGGGCGCCTGCTGATGTGTGGCGGCAGGGAGATGACAGCAGGGAGGGACAGTCCCATGTTTCTCTTCATCACCACACAGAGAAGCACATGCTCGTCTTCATCACCACACAGAGAAGCACATGCTCGTCTGTTGAGAAAATCAATTCAAAGGAGAAAATCACATCTGTCAAGCACATGGGTAGATATGTCTCTTCTCCTGTCTCTGTTGAAGACCTCCCATAGGCCTGACAGAGAGGAACTCCAAGTCTACTGTACTTGGATCGCTTTTTAAGACATCATGCGATTCTCCCTCATTTCTGCTTTATTTAGTCCAGTTTAATAAGGAGTGTATTGCTCTGAGAAAAGCATCATTGATTGACCTCCCTCTCAGACTATATCTTGAGGGTTCTTGGTTTTCTTTTCATTTTGCCATCACTGTTGGGTATACGCTTCTCTGAAAAGTATACTTGACAAGCCAGGTATTCTAAAGTATGTGCAGTAGACTTTGTAAATTAATTCCCATACAACAAAAGTGAGTACGATTGACGCCTTGATTTCACATTCATTTATTACACAACGCTACTATGCATAGTCTTACAAGAATTGTTCAGAATCACTCTCTCTTTGATTCCATAAGTGGCATGGGGCACACGTCACTACATAAAGGCCTCTATATGTCAAGGCATTTGGACGTTTTACTCGCCGGTGTGTTGCAGTACACCAACACCTACTGTTTTCAACAGCATCAAGTCAGCGACATGCTTGAGTGTATGCTTAAGATGTGCGCCTAATACCCCCTTTAAACTGTATTCACTTAATTGGCATGGGTCCACGGTTGCTGTGAAACTGCGAGTGTGATTGAATGGAAGCAGGTTGACAGCAGCCGGGATCAAAGTATGGAAGTGAAAGCCCTACAGATACTGTCATCCTCTGCAAATGTTTAGTGAACCGTCACCTGTATCTCATTAGGTTACAGCCTGCTTTACCCTTACACCCGCTTCCATTGCTCAAATACACACCTTCACACTCAGAGTAGCAGTGGTACCATTTATTTTACATGTCATTCAATCACTACAGTTTAACCCATTGATACCTGATGCAGCATTTGCGTGTGTATATCCCTCATTTGTGGGTGTATCCCTTTAAGACCGCGAACCGCGTCACGCGGTCTTAAAGGGACACACACACAATATTAAAAACAAGTTATTTATACACATGGATGGGAATGAGCTGTGCAGTGCATCCACAAAAATATGAAATTGATCAGGCTACATCTACACTGAATACTATAGGCTATATCAACACAGCAACAGCATATCTGCCTATGTAGAGTAGAGGCACACATACGCTAATGTGCACAAGTTTGGAAAAATAAATAAAACAAATGGGCCTCATATCACTCTGATGCAGCTGAACCAGGACCATGCACGAAACCTAACCTAACCAAACACATTTGCCGATTTTTGACCGGCGCTTTCTACATTTTCCACTTGCATTAACAAGGAAATGTGTGTATTCACCACTTTATTATTCACCACTACACCTTGTTGATAAATGTACATTTCCTGTTTCCCGACAAAAATATATTTACCATTTCCCCACATGTGCCCTAACATGTATTTATTATTGACTGGGAGTTTTCACCTATGGGGTTTGCACCTACTTATTGTTTTGGGGTTGCTGGTTGCTGTTGTTAGTGGATTGCTGTATCCTGGCTTGTGTGCTGATATGCAGTTCCGCCGTCTTCACCCACGGCAGTAAATGAATGTGTAGTGTTGGTAGCATCCTTCTCGTAATCTCTCCCAGACTGCCGAGTGTGTCTGGAGGCCTGCAGTGAGGAGTCTGGCCCAGCATCATCACCCAGTCTCCCACATCGACACACATATGGCGCTGCCTTTGTGTCAGTCGTGCTCTATGGGGCTTCATATAATTAACTGGATGACAGACGAATGAAATGACAACCACAAGGTGGATTCCATCTCAGCTGTCTTCATTTCCATAGTCTTTTTTCCCCCCCGACTTCTTACATTGTAGCATTTTGAGTAGTTTCCAAACTATTTCAGCTCATTTAAAACATTAAATCCCCTCTTAATGTAATCACAACCAAAGGCCCCTACTGTGGAAATGACAAATGAAGGCTGTGTCCTGTCCCACAGTGTACGGTACATAAACAGTAGGCTACTCCCTGCTCTCTCTTCAGTGTGAATGTCCGTGAACTTCCCTCAACAAAATTCCTCCATTACAGTACTATGCTAGCTAGGCAAACCAAACCAATGTTTGTTTAGCTTGCTGCTAGTAGTTATATAAGGTCAACAATAGCTTAGAGTATTTGCTGTATAGATTATTTGAGCATTGTTGTTTTTAGGTAATTTAACCACTTAAATAGTCATATCAATAATGACAGTTACAACGACAATATTTGCAGACATGTGTGAACTAATTTTATAAGCTCCAATATTTGTTTTTAGCCAATTATTTTCAGCAAGGTGCAATGACTGAATGAATGAATCTTGCTTGTCAACTGGGCGAAGTGAACAGCCGTTGTTCAGTTCTCCCCTACACAGTTCACAGTTCCCATTGAACTTAACAATTATTTTGCTCCCTGTGGTGTGCAATCTTACTTAACATGGCTGAATACCCTGTGCAGTCCACTTCACTGGGAACTACTTGACTCCTTATCGGAACGCACCCTTGGTGTGTGCCTGCGAGTGTGCCACACGTGTTTGTGCATGTGGATGCTTGTGTTTTTAAGAAATGGTTGTCAAAATCATTCACATCATGCAGACTTCTAGACACTACATGAAAACAATGGCAGAATAGTTCATTTGTGTCAAATAACTTATCTGTAGGATAAGTTCTGTATCTGTATTCTGTAGTATCTGTTATGCTCATTTTGTTTGGTTGTGCACCATCTAAACATGCACTGTGCAGTCACTGGCAAGTATTGAAAATATGGATATAATATAGAACTGTATAATTTAACACCCAGAGGGAAAGGAAATATATGACATACATTCAGGAACTAAATTCAGAACCAGTGGCTCTGCCAAAGACACTTTCTCCAAGTTTGATAGACTGTGCCAAACCAGACTCAACTGAAACGGAACCACTGAACATAGTGGAAAAGGCTGGTAAGGGCCAGAACAAGGCCAGAACATAGAGCCTGACAGTAATTGTTCATCTTTGCTCAGCAAGCAGTGCCAGAGAAAAACAGCCCAAATAATCAGATTTCCCAGAGCATTAGCAATGATTATTGCAGAGGGTGAATGGTTGGCTACTGTGTTGATGTGATTCCATTCAGAATCAATGATGCATTGTCAGGGAGGGCTTTGTTCTTTGATCCAGCTGCTAATGTGCCTGAAGTTCAAGAGAAGAGAGCAGAAAATACACTTTTATTTACAATGTGAGGCCGTACCCCTCTGATGGCACATCTCTGCTGCTCAGTTGCAAATGTTTTCCTGCCATATGCTTGCAAGGTTTCTAAACAATTACCGTAGATTAATTTGCTGTGGTAGGTGTTGCTTTATTTTTCTGAACAAAATAAATAAATAAATAAAATACGGGTGAATAATTAGCAAGCATTTGGAGAACTCACCTCTATAAAGAGGGAATTATTTTAATAATAATTATTCTCTTTTGTTTGAGGTTTTCAGGAAGAGCTACAGTACACATACCTTTTAATGAACAGTGGATGGACTGTATACTATGTGATATGTGGTTTACCTCCGCTCCATGTATGAACAGTGTTAGCACATCAAAGAGATGCAGCCTGTTCAATCATGCTAACTCAGTCAGCCATATAGCAAGCAGGGAAAAGAATCATCTTACACTTTCTGTAAGGAGTTCTCAGGTGTGTGTGAAACAGGACTCACTGTCCTGCATAATCAGCAAGGGGCTCTTCTTGAAAGGTCATGAGTGAATAATTAGCAAGCCCTATATTGGAAGGAAAATAGGTGTTGTTTTTTACTGTACTGTATACAGTAACACAGAGGAAGAAGAAACTCCACTGATCATATACCTGTAAGTAATATAATTCTTAGTTACATTGACGCAAATAGAAGTTTTTACATGGCTGACAAGCTACAAGTGCTCTGATTTCTTTGTGCTGTTTCTACCCATATGATGAACAGCCTTCATTATCAAGGCACCATTACATTGCTTTGCTGCAGACTCTAATTGGGGCTGCAGCAAAAACAAGCAACATTTGATATAATGGCTGCCTCCCAAACAGGAAGTAGCCAGGCCTGCACTATGGCTTACTTTTCTACTGCTCAATTCCCTCGTGGGGAAAGACAGAGATGTCATCGTTAGTGGGCGGCAGACGCTGGCCATGTAGCCTGCGATGGCTGCCGAGGTCTGTGGCCAGGCGAGCCCAAGGCCCAGTGGCAATGTGTGTGCTCTCTCTCTCTCTGTCGCTCTGTTTGCCCCGCCTGTGTGAGCGTGCCCGGTCCTGCTCAATACATTCAGCCAGCTAATGAGGGAGGAAGCTTTGAGAAGAGCAGGGAAAGGCCACCTCCTCCTCTCCTCCTCCTCTTAGAAACAAGAGGGGAGAAGTCGCTCTTCCCAATGACATTAACTCGGCTAACCTTTACACCGACAATTAACATTTACAGAAAACACAGCCCCGCCCACCATGATGTGCTGTATCTTCATCAGCATCAGCATCTCCTGCTCTCTCTCTCTCTCTCTCTCTCTCTCTCTCTCTCTCTCTCCTATCCAAGCGTCCATGTAGTGAAAACTACCAGACAAGTAGCAAACAAATAGCCAAATGTGTCTGTTGCATTATGCAGTGGATGGTCAGTTAGTTGAAGGTCATTGAGATGTGTGGGTGAACCGTGATTGAGTGAGATCCGCTGCTATCACAGCCCAACAGTGAGAAGTGATTACAGTATGCCACCTTATCTAGCCATCCTGCTACTGTAGCTATCATCAGCAAAGCAGCTCTGTGTATCCCCACTGAGATATGGACTAAAATAAAGGCGGATATATGGGATGAAATATTAAATGTTTGCTTTAACAGTGTCAGATCTCAAAGGCAAAGCTTTCTGTGCCACTTGTGTTTACACACAAATACATCACAGCCATGACATGCCAGTGTTTATCCAGGCCTCTAGAGCACCACCTCAAAGGTTACAAGTTCATGTTAATGCTTCGACTATATGTATGTATAGATGTCTATAAAAGGTTGTGTGTTTTCCTCACCCTTATTTGAGCATACAAGTCAAAGGAACACATGTAATATATATATATATATATATATATATATATATATATATATATATATATATATATATATATATATATATATATATATATATATATATATTGGAGCTGTCCAATATAACTACAGTCTTGTACTGGGTGGCCACTGAGCAGTTCCACTGGAACAGAAGGTGTTTGTTTGCTCAAGGGCACCTGAGCAGTAGTTTGTGAGGAAAGGTGAAGTGCTCAGATGGGATTTGAACTAATAACCACCTCACCATAAGTCCAAAGCTACAACTGACCTCAGCTCACCTGTCCAATTATTAGGCTATTGCTGCCCCTAAGAAGGAGGCTATCTGAGTTGTCAGAGGATTTCAGGGTGATATACCATGCCTCTTTATACTGTGGTGTTAAGCATATTTTTCTTCCTCTGCTGTCTAAGGTAGCCTGTCTTCCTTGTCTGTGAGGTGCATTTTGCTGTCCTTGGCAAAGTAAGTGTCATCCGCATTAACTGTCTGTGTGTGTGTGTGTGTGTGTGTGTGTGTGTGTGTGTGTGTGTGTGTGTGTCTGTGTCTGTGTGTGTCTGTGTGTGTGTGTATGTGTGTGTGTGTGTGTGTGTGTGTGTGTGCGCTCGCATTTACAGAACCTGATAAAGAACCTGCCAGAGCAGAAAGAGCTGAGCGCGCTGGCGGAACTAAAGGGTGAATATGAAGAGCTGGTGGAGTCGGAACAGTTTGGCATAGTGGTGAGTATAATATCCTGCAGCCTACTGGATAGCCTCAGGAGATCTAATGCACAGTAATGCACACACTTCCCCATATACTGCCTAAACATCTCATACATACTCTGTTGAGGAATCCATCTCTCTCTGTCTATCTTCCTGTCTGTCTGGATCTCTTTAGTCATTTCCACACGTGAACTCTGCTGTGCTCTTTTCTTTCTTTCTTTCTTTCTTTCTTTCTTTCTTTCTTTCTTTCTTTCTTTCTTTCTTTCTTTCTTTCTTTCTTTCTTTCACACACTGTCAGTCTTGTTCTACCATCATTGTTTCATGCACCAGTGGCACATCTGCGTCTTTATTTGGGACTCCGGAGTTGGTTCTGGTGGTCGTGCATGGGAACAGGAAATTAAGAAATTACCTCTTTAGAAATGTGGAGAAATATACGCAACGTCTAACCCTTCTATGCTATTTGGCCGTGCCAATATAAAAAATGATGTATGAATAAAAAGAATAGTATAAAGGGCATGTTTAAGTCCAATGTGCTCGACCTAAGAGAGAAAATTCTCAGAAGCTGTGATTTTAATAAATAATGAACACTTGACTCCAAGATAGAACACAGTTGTATCCTTTCTGATGGGGATTCAGTATCAAGAACTCAGCAAATATCATATTTTGACATAAGCTGTCAATACTGTCTCATGATGGAATCATACCCTTAGGCTATGAATCATGTCTGTAATAAAGTTTTTGAAAACCATACAGCTAAGGCAGGAGTAGGACGGCTTGGTGAATCAAACCATTCGTCTTGAATTCATGTTCAATGATCACCTATAAAGTAACTCTCCTTTTTAATGGTCAAATATCTCCTGCCTTCTGTAACATGTTTTACACTTTGTGAGTCATACTAGAGTTATCAGTTCCAGCCCGGGATCAACAGGACAGGACCCGACCCAGCTTGACGGCCACGGGCCGGGCTTCGGGCTGACAATTTATGCTAATTGGTCGGGTCGGGTTTGAATTTTCAGGCCCGTTGAGAACTCTTAAGTCATACTAAATGGTAAAATGTCCTGCATGTATATAGCGCTTTTATCCAAAGCGATTTACAATGAGTAGGTACATTTACCATTCATACTGCTCAGTACTCCTTTAAAAACCCTTCTTTTAGAGTCACTGAAATAACTTGTAACAAGTATTTCCCATTAAAAGTGTAGTAAGGATATGTACATATTGTATATATTTACTCAATTTGATTGCACTTGCAACTTTGTGATTGTCTTTAGTTATCTTCCTACTTCTTATCTCTGTATATTGATGTGACCGCTACGCTGCATACAGACACTAAGACAAATTCCTCGTATGTAACTTGCATATTGTGGCAATAAAAGTGATTCTGATTCTGATTCTGATATTAAATACCAAGTAATTACAGCTGTAAGTTTAATTACTTAGAAACACCCATGGCAGCATTATTAATCAGTTCAAGTAACTGTAGTTGCATAGTAGAAGTTGAATGGCATAACTCCTCCATACCTAGTAATGAGAAAAGGAAAGGACTGAAAAGGAAGGAATGCTAAGTAGTTTGACTCTTATAGAAACCATTGTAATGCATAAAACATGTTAGACAAAGCATCGATTTCTCAACATCAAAAAGAAAGAGCCTTGAGGTGTTGAGTGTAAATCAATTGCATGGAGTACATCACCAAGCTGTTGGCACAAGTAATTACAGTTGCAATCACTTGTTAATTTAGTACTCTTTTCCTTCCACTTACCTGGCAAATACCTCGTACATAAAAGGAAGTGTGACTTGTAAACATAGAACATAGTGTTGTGTGATTTTGCAGAGACGCGTTCATGTATCCATAGAACACGATCACAGCAGTGCATTGCACATAATTACAAAAGAGATGTTCAATTAAACCCCGGGGTCGCAGGCATGCTCCCCCTGCTTGTCGTCGGTCTCGTTACTTGTCTTCGCCTCCGTCTTTTAGGAGATGTAACGGAGCAAGTTGTGACACTTTCCCTTGTTGTGATCTCCGCGATGTTGTGATTATATACCTCCCCACTGATGAAGCAGCGTCTCAATGCAGAGCTATTTAGTTCCCCTGGGAAATAAGCCATGTTCAAGCCTTCCTTTGCCAGAGCTGCTGTCACCAACCTGCTGTCTTTCATTGTGATTCATCCTTATTGTATACGGACGAATCAATTCAAAGTGAGGGAGAGGGGAGTGTGTTTGTGTGTTGTGGGTGGTGCTGCTGGTGGTGGTGGTGGTGTGTGTGTGTGGGGGGGGGGGGTGTTAACACATTCACTGCCAGCCGTTTTTTTTTACTGTAGGTAGGTTCTGCCAGAGGGTTTTTTTGAGGATTCTGGCTCATCTTTCAAGACCCGAGGATTCTTTTCTGCTAAGATTTTGTGAACACACAATATCTCAAAAGAACTACCGTAAATTCCGGACTATAAGACGCACCGGTCTATAAGCCGCGGGACCAAAATTGACTATTTTTTTCTTCTATAAGCCGCACCGGTCTATAAGCCGCGGGTGTTTTGATGTTTAATTACCATATGAAAGGGTTCGTGCACAGAGAGGAATGTCGGGAAAGAGATGGCTGTTTGGGGAAGCTCCCATTTATTAACATTTCAACAAAACAAAACAAAAGTCAGGTCACTAATCCCCAGACAAAATCACACAACAATAGGCTATATGTGCAGCAAACCTGTAACCAGAGAAGTCAAGTCACTAATCCTCGTCTTCCTCTTCTTCCTGCGTACTGAAACCACCAAAGTCCTCATCTTCAGTGTCGGAAACGAACAGGTTCAGGGTGGCTTCGTCAACCACTCTCCTCTCTCCTTCATTGTCACTCAAAACCAACGAACTCCTCTTCATCACTGTCGGCATCGAACAGCCTCTGAAGCCTCTGACGGCCCTCAGCGCCAGCTGTGGCGGCGTCATCCTCTTCATCCCGCAGCAGTCCAGCGTTTTGGAACCCGTTGGTGATTGTGGATGTTTTCACACTCCTATAATATTCCGTGATCTTCCTTTGTGTTTGTCCTCCTGCTGCACCGTCCAACGCCTCACCATTGACTCATCGATGCCCAGGTTACGCGCGGCTGCTCTGTTTCCCTCTTTTAATGCGAGATTGACTGCTTTCAACTTGAAAGCTGCGTCGTGTGAATTTCTGCGTACCTTCCCCATGGTAAGTGAGAGTGTTGCTTCTACTGCTCGTCTTGTTGTGAATATTCCTTGATCTTCCTTTGTGTGAATTCGCCGAAGTTTGTGATTTTCTCCTGGTAGTCGGGGGAGGGAGTTGATGGCCGAGTGGCCGTTTGCTTACCGTAATTACCATATGTAAGTGGTCACGCACAGAGGGGATTGTCGGGAAAGAGATGGCTGTTTGAGGAAGCTCCCATTTACCGTATTACCGTAACATTTCAACAAAACAACATAACACAACACCACCGTTGTTTATTTTTACAGTGCACACAGTGTCCGCGGTGTGGTGAAAAGAGGGCAAGAGAGGAAATTAAAACAGAAGTGGATTTATAGTTAGAAAGAGTGCTAAAAAAGAGAGATTTTATTTGTATTTTTTTTTTTTTTCTGAAAAAATCCATAGATAAGACGCACCGTTATATAAGCCGCAGGGGCCAAAAAACGGGAAAAAAGCCGCGGCTTATAGTCCGGAATTTACGGTAATAGAATGTGTGCTTTCTCTGTCTAAAAGAGTTAGTTTGTAGAGTTAGTAGTTATGTAAGCAATAGCAGTTGAATACAGCATGGTTTCAGCGTCTGAAAAATTATTCAGAGATAAACGGCTTTTTGTGAAATTCGATAGAACAGTCACTTTAACCATTCATTTTTGGCATCAGTAAGACGTCAGACATCTAAACAATAGTTTTGAACAGTAATTTCCTCCATAACAGCAGGAAACCCCCCTCTGCTTCCAACTCCTCCCTCCGTGGGCGTTCTTCTTGGCTGCAGCGGCCGTGTCACAAGCTTGTCACCAGTCTCACTGCTTTGCTGCTGCTGTGCCTGTCTGCGCGGCCGCTCTTTGAGGAAGTCTGGATGGACTCGCTCGTTTCTTGGAGTTTTGGTTGAGAGCTTTGATGAAGCTTTTGCGATTCTGGTCATATTTATGCTGCGTGTTTCAAAGTGTGTTCCACCCGTAATCTATTATGCAAATTTGCAATCCCGCACCGCCAGCAATCAGCGCGAAAACGAAAGCGTTTTCGCCAATCCATTTTCATGAGAATGGCTTCGAGGAAGCCATTCTCATGAAAATGCTTGCCTTCCTCTAGTCAGGAGAGCACTGTCGCCACTTAGTGGGTCGGTGGAATGGGTTGTAAACGTTCGGTGGTTCCAATAATTATATAAGAGATGTAAAAGGGTTAGATGCACATCCCACGGTCAAAAAAAAAAAAATAATTTTTTTGACGGAGTAATACGTCATTGGCAGTGAACCGTTGGATTTTTTTTGACGGAGTAATACGTCGTTGGCAGTGAACGTGTTAAGAGGAATTTGGGTGGGGTGGGGATATTGGTGTGTGTGTGTGTGTGTGGGGGGGGGGGGGGGGGGTAGGGTATTTTTGATAGACAACTTGCTCACACACATGAATATATTTGAGCAGTAATGAAACATTATGGGCTGGGTCCTGAAGGCTGCCTCCAAGCACTGGATTATGCAGCAATCTGTAGAATGTGTCTATGGTTGCTTCTTTGCCACACATCTTACAGCCAGAGCCCCTATTCGTTTTAATTCCCTCCCTTTTTCATCACTCTGTTTTTCCCCTTCATTTTTCCTTACATTTTTACTAGCTTCAATGATTCCACTCGCAACCAAGCCCCACAGCCATGGAATAACAAGTATTGATTGGGGGTGTTATATTATTTACTGAAAAATCTGTTTCATTGGAGGTGCGTTCTTTTTCTCAAATAAAAGTGGCTGCGAGGTGGCATGGAAACTACATATTAATCATGTCTCAGGTGTCATTTATCATATGGTTGACAGAGTTCCCTTTTTAACTTTTTAAAATGAAAGGCATTAGACAATGTGTACTTACTGTAAGTGGGAGGGGGAAATGGGGAAACGTTTTGAACTTGAACACTATCCTGAATAGGTTTTCTTAAGGGATTTATCCTGAAAGTACACACATTGTTAGGTTACTTTAGGTTACATTGTTCATCACTGGGCCTCAGTTATTTGTTTTATTCATGCATTTGTTTAGATAGATTATAATACAAATGATTGACTGTGTCTCCACTCCTTCCTCCCCCCCCCCCCCCCCCCTCAGATGAGTTCAGTAAAGCTCCTACGTCCACGTCTCAACGGCATCCTGTTCAAGCTGACCTTTGAGGAGCAAGTGAACAACATCCGACCGGACATCATGAACGTAATCGCTGCCTGTGAGGAGGTGAAGAAGAGCGAAGGCTTCAGCAAACTTCTGGAGTTGGTGCTGCTCGTAGGCAATTACATGAACGCCGGCTCAAGGAACGCCCAGACGTTTGGCTTCAACATCAGCTTCCTCTGCAAGGTAACACACGAACACGCCCACATAGATGAGTGATATGACAGCCCCCGTTTGTATCTTGTGACAAATAGGGTCACTATGGGTCAGGAGACACATGGGCTGACAGAGTGTTTTCATGACTGAAAGCATCACATCCAAGTTCAAGTGGAGCAAATATGAGTTTGACAATGTCTGTATGCCTATAGATGTTGACATTAAGCTTTGAACATGGACGAATTACCCCCCCAAGTCACGTCCATACGGTCTTCATCAAACGTTGCTCTCAGGTTATCAATATCATACGAACCATTGTCCCCAGACGTGATCACAACCCCCCCCCCCCCCCTCCCCCTTCCCCCCACCCCCTGCGGTCTGGGGAGACGAAAGTTCAACAGATAAAAGCATGTTATCTGTGCTATAATCTGTGCTTCTGTGCTGATGCTGCATACGCAGGAGGTAGGGTTGCCAACTTTCATGCAGAAAAATAAGGGATACCTCCTGCAGCAGGGGCCCCCGCTCCTCGGGGACACGGCCATCACGGCCACTGAAAACATCATACTTAAAGTTTGAAGTGATAATTAACAATGAACAGAATCGTAAGCTAAATAGATAACTTTTCAGTTATAAACTCCTAAATAAATGGGTATAATTATTTGAGAAAAATATATTATTACTGTGATTACACTGTTTTTTTTTTTTACCTTTTTTCTGTTAATGCATTATTGAAGAATGCAATTTTCCAGATTGGTTGATGATTCAGCATATAGCATATCAGAGTTGTATTTTTATTCTCATGTGCACTGTATTGATTCATATATTAAATGCACGTTTATGTATTTGACTGTAAAACTCAACATTAAACAAATCACATCATAATAATGTAGCCTAGAGGCACGTCAGCAGCCAAGATAGCAATAAAATCAGTCCGTTGTGATGAGATTCATTGACATCTATTCTGCAAATTCCATATTTTAAGGGAAGGTTGGCAACCCTAGCAGGAGCACAAATCTGGGTATTATTGGGGACACCCTGACGTCACACAACCAGAACTGGGGGCACACAGCAAGTCAAAACAATGAGCGTGAATCTCAATTCTGTGAACAAACAAGTATATCAATGACACGGACGTGGTCTAAGCTTCGGTTTCTGATCCGAATATTACAAAAGATCCTACTGATTCATAAGAGGTCTAAAGTCATGTTATAGCAGCCGGACGCACTCAGTACTTCAGTAGCAAGCAAGACAACTGTAAAACTGTCAGGTTTTTGCATAGTGTTTGGCGTAAAACACATAGGAGAGCGAGCGCCGTTCCCCCAGCGTTGCATAGCAACAACACTGTCAACAGGCCCGGAAGTTGACCGCGAGAATTTTGGTGTGGCAAATCCAGTGTTCCTGCGTTCTTCCTGTAAGCTGACTGAGAGCAAAGTGTCATGGTGGAGCCTGGTGAAGCCTCAGGGGGCTGATTGGGCCTTATTGACAGACAAGAAAAATGTCTGCTTTCTCACTTTGGTCAATCAAGTAAATGGCCCCCTGAGTGGCGGGTCGAGGCTACCTAATGGGCTCATCAGGGAAGAGGAGGCTGCTGATGGGAATGAAGAACCAAGCGAAGGGCTCACACTGACCCCTCCACCTTTAGCTCACCGTTGTCCCCGCTATGTCCTGCCAAGGACACACAAATCTCCCAGGGGCTGGTCTGTCAACCAGGGGCTAGTCTGTCAAGTGTGTCCAGCATCCTGCATTTTGACTGGTTTTGCAGGGACAGTGGGGAAAATGTAGGTTATGCATCAGCTTCAAGTTGATGTGAATTAATGACATGATGGTTCATTATCAACTATAAAATGAATTATTTATGTCTTATGCCATGATGGCATGTGTCCCATTCTTGTTGCGTTTAAACACCATGGCATCATTTGTAGCAGAAAGCCATTTAGTGTATTTGTTCAGAACAACATATGACAATTGAAAATGAAGCGTTGCAGATGCTAAGTAGTAACAGTAGGAAGAGATTTTTCAGAATGAAACATATTGACTAAACGGGGAAAAGCAGCTGCCATGTAATGAGTCATATCGGAGAAATGCTGTTTCTCTTGTGTTTTATCACTGTCTCTGTCTCGCTGAGGCGAAAACATTTTCACAGGCTCTACTTAATAATGAAAGAGCACATGGCAATGATTTGTGTTGAGTTGAAGTTGAACAGAGCGAGCTGTTTATTCAGCACTTGACTTGTAGCTGGGAAGCATCTATCCAGCACCAGCATGACCTTGTCTCTTTGAGAGGAACATTATGTACAATTAATGCTTTCAAAACATCTGGGAGTTTCTAAAGGTGATGCATTTAGAAGGTGTGAACAGCACCAACTATTTTCATAAGTACCATTCATGTCCATAGCACTTGTGGTTGTTGGGAATGAACTGACCTGACTAGCCACGCTCCTGTGTTCATACAACTCATGTCTTCAACGCTGGTCAGCTTGTGGGAGAGTTGTTTTATTTAATTGATTGATTGATTGAAAATGCACCTCCTGTTTTGCACATTCAGGACAAACAGTCTATTTTAAGCTATAGTCAACTTGAATCTTACTCAGGGAAAATAGAGGTGGGCATCAAAAAAATCTCCAGCCCCACTGTGTTCAATTATTTGCTTCTTGTCATCCACTTCTGAAAAAAGGTCAGTTCTGTAGAATAGATTTGACACCTGTCATAGAAGGTAGTCTCAGAGGAATACACATAAAGATCATGACAACTTCAAGAAACCAAACCAACATACCAAAGGAAAACCATCCATTCACCTGAGAGGGAAGCATTTTTTCACCCTCACGGAGCATCCTATATCCTATAATAACAATGTGAAGTGTGTGTGTGTTTGTGTGTGTATGTGTGAGTGAGTGAGCAGAACTGTGTTTGGCCACAGCTATGGTATTTTACGTGCGATCGGGCTGAATCTTTCAAAAAGTGTAAAGAGCACCCCTGAGGGTGAGCTACTGTAACCAAGCCAGATTTTTGAATTAGGTAATTAGGGCCGACTAAGTGGGCAAAAATGGCTATTTTTTGGGCAAAATGACTCAGGACAGGTGCAGCACCATGGAGAGCTCCAGAGTGGAGGAGCGCACAGGTGAACAGAGTTGTAATCAGCCAGTGAAGAGGACTATGAAACCCCTCTGGGGAGAGAGAGGAGAGGCTGCATGCCAACTCTGTGTGCGAGGCCTTAATAAATGTCCAGTGACACAGGGACGGGTATTCTGCTAGTCTTTCAAAGCCATAGAGCAAGAAAAAACCTATGCATTAAGTTCATTAAAACATCCTCCTTATTTCCCTCCTTCGCGGACTCATTGTATACATCATTCATCCTAATATACACTATGTGCCATAGCCATCCTCTGTACAGAGGAGAGTTAGTTGTAGTTGTTTTTGCAACTTTATAATTATCAGTGCATACAGTACATCGCTACTTCATCATGCAACAGCTCAATTATTACACCGCAGAGCCTGCTGACAATGTCTTTTTTTTCCAGGAATGTTTTTTGTTTATGTGCATAATAAGGCATGCGTAAGTTCACAAAGAACAACGATATACAAGATATATGGACTGGCCTTTCTACCTTTCTCTAATGTAGTTTGCTGAGTAGTTTGCCACAGTTTAACCTTCTTGTAGCCTTATTTATTTCACAAAACTACATGGAAGTAGTTGTATTAACCATCCTGATTGTGCATATGTGTTGTAGTGTATAATATAGTTTACATTTATTCCAAATTGTGCATAATTTCATAAAGACCACACTGTATTATATCAATAGTGTACTTGGCGCAGAACAACCTGTCTAGTTATAATTATTTACTGACCTGCCCCTCTCCCACCCTTCCTTTTTTATTATTATTCTTTCTGATATTCCCCCATTTTCTTCCCAATTGTACTTGCCCAATTTTCCCCCTGCTGCCCCGGTCGCTGCTCCACCCTCTGCCGATCTGGGGAGAGCCGTAGACTAGTACCATGCTTCCTCCGACATATGCGCAGTTGCCAGCCGCTTCTTTTCACCTGACAGTGGGGAGCTTCACCGGCAGGACATAGCACGTGGGAGGAGCTATTCCCACCAGTTCTCTTCTGCCCCAAACAGACCAGAGGAGGCGCTAGTGCAGCGACCAGGCCACATACCCCTAAACCAGCTTCCCACACGCAGACACAGGCAATCGTGCCTGAATGGATGCCCGACCAAGCCAGAGGTAACACGGGGGCGCGAACCTGCGACCCTCGTCTTGGTAGGCAGGGAATATACCGCTACACTACCTGGACGCCCACTCCCACCCTTCCTTAATTTTCACTTCCACCAGAACCTGTCCATCGCCACTGGTGCCTCAATGGGTGTGATTTTGTTTACCTCTCAAAATAAACTGGCTTTATGCTGCCATTTTGAGATTACCACACTGTCTGTTGGTTCATCCCAGGCTCACTGCCACTAGCCTTCAAGACCTTTCAATGTCTCAACACCACTAAGTCTTCTGCGCTGATTCCCTGAGCATGGTCGCTCATGTGTGAACCCCCCAATACATCTAGTCTCGCTCTCTCACAATCTCTCTCACTCTCTCTCTCTCTCTCTCTCTGCCTGATTTAACGTTAGCAGTACACACATTCCACTGTTCTGGGATGATTGTTGCTGAATCTTTGCCAGAGATCTGGGCTGCTGCTCCTTCTGTGGAAGTTAAATTGAGCAGTCAAGGCTGACAATCCTTCTGTTGGATCGGGGGTTCTATATTCCCATCACCACTCTTTGTCTTTTATTAGTTCATTGTTATGCTACTTATTTATTTCCCTAGATATGTCAGTGGAAGCCCATTAGTGTGGCGTCTACCTTCTGCTCCACGCACAATGTTAAAGGCATCAGAATGGATAAGCGCACTAACTAGTCAGGGATTTGGGATAATGTTCCCTCAAGGCAATTTATGTTACGATAGATTGAATGATATGCCTTTTCAAAATGTGCTTTCAGTTAACACAATAATGAAGAATCATTTCTCCACGTAAGCAGATTTGGTGAAGGATTAGAATGTAGCACTTGTGGTTGTTGGGAATGAACTGACCTGACTAGCCACGCTCCTGTATTCATACAACTCATGTCTTCAACGCTGGTCAGCTTGTGGGAGAGTTGTTTTATTTAATTGATTGATTGATTGATTGATTGATTGATTGATTGATTGATTGATTGATTGATTGATTGATTGAAAATGCACCTCGTGTTTTGCACATTCAGGACAAACACTCTATTTTAAGCTATAGTCAACTTGAATCTTACTCAGAGAGGAAAAGGGGAAAATAGAGGTGGGCATCAAAAAAAATCTCCAGCCCCACTGTGTTCAATTCTTTGCTTCTTGTCATCCACTTCTGAAAAAAGGTCAGTTCTGTAGAATAGATTTGACACCTGTCATAGAAGGTAGTCTCAGAGGAATACACATAAAGATCATGACAACTTCAAGAAACCAAACCAACATACCAAAGGAAAACCATCCATTCACCTGAGAGGGAAGCATTTTTTCACCCTCACGGAGCATCCTATATCCTATAATAACAATGTGAAGTGTGTGTGTGTTTGTGTGTGTATGTGTGAGTGAGTGAGCAGAACTGTGTTTGGCCACAGCTATGGTATTTTACGTGCGATCGGGCTGAATCTTTCAAAAAGTGTAAAGAGCACCCCTGAGGGTGAGCTACTGTAACCAAGCCAGATTTTTGAATTAGGTAATTAGGGCCGACTAAGTGGACAAAAATGGCTATTTTTTGGGCAAAATGACTCAGGACAGGTGCAGCACCATGGAGAGCTCCAGAGTGGAGGAGCGCACAGGTGAACAGAGTTGTAATCAGCCAGTGAAGAGGACTAAGAAACCCCTCTGGGGAGAGAGAGGAGAGGCTGCATGCCAACTCTGTGTGCGAGGCCTTAATAAATGTCCAGTGACACAGGGACGGGTATTCTGCTAGTCTTTCAAAGCCATAGAGCAAGAAAAAACCTATGCATTAAGTTCATTAAAACATCCTCCTTATTTCCCTCCTTCGCGGACTCATTGTATACATCATTCATCCTAATATACACTATGTGCCATAGCCATCCTCTGTACAGAGGAGAGTTAGTTGTAGTTGTTTTTGCAACTTTATAATTATCAGTGCATACAGTACATCGCTACTTCATCATGCAACAGCTCAATTATTACACCGCAGAGCCTGCTGACAATGTCTTTTTTTTCCAGGAATGTTTTTTGTTTATGTGCATAATAAGGCATGCGTAAGTTCACAAAGAACAACGATATACAAGATATATGGACTGGCCTTTCTACCTTTCTCTAATGTAGTTTGCTGAGTAGTTTGCCACAGTTTAACCTTCTTGTAGCCTTATTTATTTCACAAAACTACATGGAAGTAGTTGTATTAACCATCCTGATTGTGCATATGTGTTGTAGTGTATAATATAGTTTACATTTATTCCAAATTGTGCATAATTTCATAAAGACCACACTGTATTATATCAATAGTGTACTTGGCGCAGAACAACCTGTCTAGTTATAATTATTTACTGACCTGCCCCTCTCCCACCCTTCCTTTTTTATTATTATTCTTTCTGATATTCCCCCATTTTCTTCCCAATTGTACTTGCCCAATTTTCCCCCTGCTGCCCCGGTCGCTGCTCCACCCTCTGCCGATCTGGGAGAGCCGTAGACTAGTACCATGCTTCCTCCGACATATGCGCAGTTGCCAGCCGCTTCTTTTCACCTGACAGTGGGGAGCTTCACCGGCAGGACATAGCACGTGGGAGGAGCTATTCCCACCAGTTCTCTTCTGCCCCAAACAGACCAGAGGAGGCGCTAGTGCAGCGACCAGGCCACATACCCCTAAACCAGCTTCCCACACGCAGACACAGGCAATCGTGCCTGAATGGATGCCCGACCAAGCCAGAGGTAACACGGGGGCGCGAACCTGCGACCCTCGTCTTGGTAGGCAGGGAATATACCGCTACACTACCTGGACGCCCACTCCCACCCTTCCTTAATTTTCACTTCCACCAGAACCTGTCCATCGCCACTGGTGCCTCAATGGGTGTGATTTGTTTACCTCTCAAAATAAACTGGCTTTATGCTGCCATTTTGAGATTACCACACTGTCTGTTGGTTCATCCCAGGCTCACTGCCACTAGCCTTCAAGACCTTTCAATGTCTCAACACCACTAAGTCTTCTGCGCTGATTCCCTGAGCATGGTCGCTCATGTGTGAACCCCCCAATATATCTAGTCTCGCTCTCTCTCAATCTCTCTCTCTCTCTCTCTCTCTCTCTCTGCCTGATTTAACGTTAGCAGTACACACATTCCACTGTTCTGGGATGATTGTTGCTGAATCTTTGCCAGAGATCTGGGCTGCTGCTCCTTCTGTGGAAGTTAAATTGAGCAGTCAAGGCTGACAATCCTTCTGTTGGATCGGGGGTTCTATATTCCCATCACCACTCTTTGTCTTTTATTAGTTCATTGTTATGCTACTTATTTATTTCCCTAGATATGTCAGTGGAAGCCCATTAGTGTGGCGTCTACCTTCTGCTCCACGCACAATGTTAAAGGCATCAGAATGGATAAGCGCACTAACTAGTCAGGGATTTGGGATAATGTTCCCTCAAGGCAATTTATGTTACGATAGATTGAATGATATGCCTTTTCAAAATGTGCTTTCAGTTAACACAATAATGAAGAATCATTTCTCCACGTAAGCAGATTTGGTGAAGGATTAGAATGTAGCACTTGTGGTTGTTGGGAATGAACTGACCTGACTAGCCACGCTCCTGTATTCATACAACTCATGTCTTCAACGCTGGTCAGCTTGTGGGAGAGTTGTTTTATTTAATTGATTGATTGATTGATTGATTGATTGATTGATTGATTGATTGATTGATTGATTGAAAATGCACCTCGTGTTTTGCACATTCAGGACAAACAGTCTATTTTAAGCTATAGTCAACTTGAATCTTACTCAGAGAGGAAAAGGGGAAAATAGAGGTGGGCATCAAAAAAAATCTCCAGCCCCACTGTGTTCAATTCTTTGCTTCTTGTCATCCACTTCTGAAAAAAGGTCAGTTCTGTAGAATAGATTTGACACCTGTCATGGAAGGTAGTCTCAGAGGAATACACATAAAGATCATGACAACTTCAAACAACCAAACAAACATAGCAAAGGAAAACCATCCATTCACCTGAGAGGGAAGCATTTCACCCTCACGGAGCATCCTATATCCTATAATAAGAATGTGAAGTGTGTGTGTGTTTGTGTGTGTATGTGTGAGTGAGTGAGCAGAACTGTGTTTGGCCACAGCTATGGTATTTTACGTGCGATCGGGCTGAATCTTTCAAAAAGTGTAAAGAGCACCCCTGAGGGTGAGCTACTGTAACCAAGCCAGATTTTTGAATTAGGTAATTAGGGCCGACTAAGTGGACAAAAATGGCTATTTTTTGGGCAAAATGACTCAGGACAGGTGCAGCACCATGGAGAGCTCCAGAGTGGAGGAGCGCACAGGTGAACAGAGTTGTAATCAGCCAGTGAAGAGGACTATGAAACCCCTCTGGGGAGAGAGAGGAAATACATAAGTAGCATAACAATTAACTAATAAAAGACAAAGAGTGGTGATGGGAATATAGAACCCCCGATACACAGTACACACCCTACCCTGTTGCCTGTGTCTCCCTGATTGCCAAACCTATTTGAGCATATACAGTACTTACTAGCTCATCCCTCTGTTTAATGGGTGGACTGGGAATTGCCTGTCTCTACCCATAATATAATGTATGTTCACCAAATGTCATAATGATGATGTCATGCTCATAGATGTCACACTCAAGAACTGTGACTGTTTCTCACTTACTTATGTGGTACTGCATATGTTGAATGTCAACCTGGTATCATTTAACCTCCAGCGTTTAACTGCGAACACAGTGGAAGGACCCACCCAGTCCTTGAGTTAAGTGCTGTAAATATGTAAATCGAGGCATGTCCGACTTCACCTTCTGGTACACAGATTGTTACTTGGACTGAAGTTCAAGTTCAAAGTAAGGCCCCGAGATGGAGATTTTCAAAGGCTTAATGCAGTCTTATCCAAAGGCAGTTGAGGAGAAGAGAGCCAACTTATTTTCTGACATGATCTCTAAGAGTCATATCTATCATAAATCTGTGGTTGTGTTCAATGTTAAAGTTATGATGACGACACCCTGCGCAGGGACGTCGGCACCCCCTCAGTCAGTACAGGCAACAACTACCAAGTATGGCCACTAACACTGCCCAGTCTCACAGTGAAGGGGACAGGAGACACAGCCTTTCACAGAGCAGAGGCAGGAACGCATTCATTTCACCTGACAGACAGATACAGATTAACATGAATAAATAGGTGCACACACACCAGGAAAGCAGAACACACATGCACTCAAAAAGTAAAGTAAGTAAGTAAGTAAAAACACTAAAAAGTAGAAGAGCACTCGGAGAGCGCAGACCTCCACCAAGACCAATAGTCCAGTCTGTGATGATGTGCACATTTCGTGAGTCAGATCGGATCTGCTCCAAAATGTAAGGGGTTCTTCCTTGGCCCATGCTACACCCTTCCACAAGGTTTCATGAAAATCGACGCAATAGTTTTTTTCCGTAATCCTGTGAACAGACAGACACAGACAAAGAGACAAACGTTATTACTAGGGGTGGGAGAAAAAATCGATTCACCTAAGTATCGCGATTTTTAATGTCACGATTTTTTGGATCGATATTTTATTCAAGAATCGATAATCGCAAAAGCAAAAAAAAAAAAAAAAAAAAAAAATTTTTTTTTTTTTTTTTTTTTTTTTGGTGCCGCAGTCAGGCCACTCACTGAACAGCAGGCCAGGTGCCGCCTACTGGTTTACTAGTGGTTGTATTACTTTATTAGTTAGTCTGAAGTAATAATTACACTTCAGGGTTAAAGTGGGTGCATCTCATTGTAAAATTGGACTTGGCCCAAATTAGGCTTCAAACGGCCCAAATTGGGCTTCAAACGACCGACATTGAGCTTCAAACGGCCCAAATTTCACGCGCGTCGGCCCATATCGGCCTGGCCTGCTTGGTATCTAATGCCCAGCCTGAATTATGATCCCAGTCCGCCCCTGTTTTTAACTATATCGCCCAGCCCTACTCATGATATACAGTCTCTAGTGTATGATTCAACTTTTCCCATGTTCTAATCTAGTGTAAAAAAGCAAACAAACTGAAAAAAGAAAAGAAAAAAAGAAACAAAAATCGCAATAAATCGTAATATCGAATCGCAATAATCGTAGAAACGCAATACTTAAGAATCGCAATATAAATCGAATCGGCACCCAAGTATCGTGATAGTATCGAATCGGGAGATAAGTGAATCGGCACAGCCCTAGTTATTACGTCCGTGGCTGAGGTAATAAAAAGCTGCTACACAGATAAAGTTGATTGTTATTGTTGTTAATATTCCATTCATTACACACTTGAGACCCTGCAATATATCTGGTGTTCCCTTTGCTTTCATGATGGTGGTTTCATGATGCTGTGTGCTCTCGCCTCACAGCAAGAAGCTCTCCTGCCTGGGACACTGTTGACACTGGGGGTATGTCTTCCCATGCCCTCGGTGCCTGGTGCCCAGGTGGCTTATCTGGTGAGAAAGGGCCTTTCTGTGTGGAGCTGGAAAATGCAATTTTCCAAGTGGCACTCATGTTTGAAGCCAGATTTAGAGCAATATATCACTTTAAATTAACAGGATTACACTGCTGTGATGTCATTATTGGTCTTAAACATCAATATGTTCTCATTTTCTTATGATTTCCTTATGATTATCATGATATTCATTTTAACCATATCACCCAGCCCTACTTTTAGTATGCCCCCTGGACAAAAATGCACCAGCCGCCCCTGGAGGTCCCTCTACAAAGTAACATTATTTAAACCGTGAGTCAATAACTAAGACCGTCTGTCATGCTAAACATAATTGGTAGAAATATGTAAGTAAGATCTATTCAGATAGAATTCATAACAACACAGTCATGGTGCCAGGATTTCACTTTTGGATGGGCCAAAGTAATTTTGGATGCACCTTTTAATTAGGCTACACAAGAATAGCCTATACCAGCGGTTTTCATAGTGTGAGGCTAGTGTGAGGCCCCCCCCCCCCCACACACACACACACACTTTGAGCCAACCTCAGGGGAGTCGCGACGTGACGCGGAAAAATTAGAGAGAAGAAAATGTGTAGCCAACTTACAGTAAGTTGGCCATGCTGCCTGCACAATAGCTGCGCAGCGTCCGCCGCGCGAATCACTCGGAGACGGAGCGCCCACAGTCTGGCTGCCTCTGTTGAGATGAGCTCAGGCTGTCAGAGGAGAAACCAAGGAGAAGGAAATCACATTTTTTTTAAATGTGTGTTTCACAAATCCGATCACTGCAGTTCTTTGTATGTGCATCAAACACATATATGCTCATGTTTTTGTATCTGTTGGGGAGCTATTTCTGACACATTTTACAAGATTTATGTGGCTGAGGAACTGTCTGTCCGCGCTGGCCGGCCTCGCTGCAGATACAGTCCGTAGGGGTGGAACATGCAGAAAACACAACATTTACACTCGATACACGATGAAATATCAATCCAAAACACTCTATTTCTGTCGGCATCGGTTGGCATGCTCCACATCTACACCACCAGTCCATCCCAGTTCGTTCTCTCCCCTCGGCCGCCGGCTGTTCGGCGGCCTCAGCCTCTCGTCTGCTTCTAAAGCCTGTAGTTCTTCCTCAGTATATTCTGCTTCAAATAGATAAGGTTCGGGGTCTTGGTTTGTCCAGTAGTAATCGTCATCATCCTCTCTCACGAAGTCCGCCATGATTAGTAGCTATCGCAGTTGTCCTTTGTTTTGATCACATTGGTTTCCATGGTGCTTTGAGGCTCTGTGTGAGATCAGTGCGCCCGGTGGCCATGTTTGGAAAGTAGTGCTGGCTGTCTATTTTCCTTCCAAAAACACCGCTATGTGCATTTTGGATTGATATTTCATCGTGTGGTGAGTCCCTGAAGCACAACATGTATTTCAGCGCCGTGAGATGTGTGTTTTAGCGGATTTTTAGCAGCGGTACCATCGGCCTCCATTCTATGGTGATAATTACTAACTTCACGACTGTAGCTCACTGTATACTGCTTGGACAATGCCGGTAAAGGCAGGGGGTAATTTGGCTATGTGGGGGGGATGTGGCAAATGAGCTAAACTTTAAAAAAAAAGTGGTGTATCCCTTTAAAAGAAGATATTTGAAAAAAGAAAGAAAAAGGAGTTTTAAATTCTTAAAGAATATAGGATAAAGATTTAACATAAACATAAACATTAACATTTTTGGAACTCGTTGTTATGCCCGAATGGAGCATTCAACTTAATAGTAATAATGGCAATAATAATTGGGGGGAAGGGGGTGGGATGTGTATTTGGGGAGGCGCAGCTGTCTCTATACATATATATATATATATATATATATATATGTTCTCTGAGGGGAGGCTCAGTCTCCCATACTTTGAAAACCCCTGGCTTATACTGTTTGCCCTCCTTTGAGGTTTCCAACTGCGACAGTTTGTAGGATATTTATTACACATTACACATAGTGACACACGCAGGTATATTGCTCAAATCGTGCAAAAATAAAACAGTAGGATATCGATCTATCACATTGGTTGACGTTCTTATCTGTCATATGGTTCAATGCGCCAAAACTGTTGAGTCTAACTGCAAAAATACATGATCAATAAACAAGACTCCACAAGTTTTCTAGACAGGGTTTGAGTTCAATTAATTCGATTAACTTAACTTTTCATACTAAAGAATATCTACTGTAGTCTGTTTATAACATGGCCATGCTGAGCAGAACAAGATCAAAGAAACCATGCGCATTTACGCACGCATAGTACTGCGCATCCCGCTCTCTATTTACCAGACTTTCACAACAAATTGCATCATAAAAGTCAATATGCCAGGACATCGCCCTTCCAGTCCTCCGTCATAGCGACGTGCCAATTATAATGCCTACTCATTTACTTCCTCTCAGTATTAAGCACCTGCTGCATGCCGTCTGGAGCGTGCCCTCCTCGGCCGCATGGAGAGCTCCGTTCTGTTCTCGCGCGTCATATTTCCTTCTGTGAGGAACCCAAATATAACACTGATTAAGATGATTGTTGCCCACTGAAGAAGAGCGAGGTGAAGTTCATGTGATGAAACATGTCTGGGGAGTTTGGAGACGGAGAGGAGAGCAGGAGGGGTGACAGGAGGGGTGACACGTGGCGTGCCTGCATGAACGCAAGCGAGAGAGAGAGAGAGAGAAAAAGAGAGAGAGAGAGAGAGAGAGAGAGAGAGAGAGAGAGAGAAAGAGAAGGCAATTTGCGATTGTGGCCATGTGAAATAGGAAGTGTGGCGTGTGACTGTTTGAAGGGGTTAAATCGCGTGACTCTCACAGTCAAAACGTGAGACTTGGCAGCTCTGCAACTCATATCTGACCCGTTTTCAATGTATTCCTCCCCACAAAAGTTATCTCTCGACTATACAATATAACCTAATTTGTATCCTGCCATTTATATGCTGGAATCATCAAGATAGAAAGGTATTGTGGCAGGGAGCAGGGGAGGGTGCCAAGAAATCATTGAAATGAGCTTTGTTTAGCAGACGGCCGTTTTGTGCTTGGATAGGGCCTTGATCATTGATCTGTGCTGTTGATTTGCAGAGACAGATCTCACAGCTGACATCCCTCCCGTGTTCCTTCAGGTAACAGACGCCCTTTCCATCCTGGTGACAGGTGCTGTGTCAGCTGGACAAGATATCCTGGGATGTTGTGGAAATATCTCAGTCCTTTGTCTCCCGTTGCCTGGCATAGTTCTTAACAGCAGTGAGTAGGAACAGAGAATATAGTGGCCAGAAACGGATGGCCAAGGACAGATCCCACTGCGGTGCAAAGAACACAAGCGCACAGGGACAAAATGTTTATGAATGTGGTGTGAACATTAGGTGGGTGTGATGCAGACGGATGCAGATGTAAGGGTTTGCGTTACAGTTGAGCGGTGCAAATGAAAGTAGTCATTACGCATGCTATTCAAAGGCAATAAACATGATAAACATGAAAAACAGACCAGTCCAAGGGCTCATTCCCCTGCTTAGCAATGGGAACGAAAAGGAAGCCAAGATTTTGAATAAACCCTTTTGCAACCAATGGCACACCCAGATCCCCACACACTGCCATGTACAGTAAGTAAGTTGTATTTTGTATAATGTCACCAGTGCTGGGCAGGACTATGTGAGACAGTTTACACTACAGTAGGTCAATGCCATAGTGGTTTTTATTCAGCATCTGTAAATCTATATTGTGTCAGCATACAGCAACTTGTATGTGGTAACTGAATGATCTACATTATATTAGATCAAGTACCTTTCATTACAGATGTAGGTAAGACAAAGAAAATACAAGCAAGGAGAGCGATGTATTGATAAGTGAATCTGTGTTCTCAGTGGACTTGGTCCAGTCTTATTATGTCAATATAAAGCATTTTGCTATGCAAATAGGCTCGCAATTTTGTCAGATAATTTTAATGACTGCCTAATCACCTTAAAGCACACGGTGTCACCACATAGCCCCGGCACACTGTAGTGAATATATATATATATATATATATATATATATATATATATATATATATATATATATATATATTGCCCACAGTGTGCCCATCCTCCTCCCCTGCTGGGCTCTGCATTGGTCCAGGTTAAAGCTTCTAGACACCCCGTGAACTCATTAACATATTTTATGAGAAATAACCTATGCTATGGATGATCCACAGCGCAGGATTCCTGTATTATGCCTTTTATTATGACATTAAGTCACTGTGAGTTAGCTGTGTAACATTGTCTAATGAAATTTCACGATCCAAAAACGTGAACTGAGTGTATTGCTACACCCCTACTCTGAGCATGTGCTTAGTTCAGTTTGACAAGAGATATGACAAGAGATAAACTGAGTATGTGCTTAGTTCAGTTTGACAAGAGATATGACAAGAGATAATGTGGATTTTCACTATACTCAATTTGTAGCTGTGACAGCAGCTAGTTTAAGTTACAGCTATAAAGACTGTGAGCCTGATACATCATCTGAGTGTAGCTGGCTTGGTATACTGTAGGTTTGCCACAACAGAGATCCTGGCTTTTAATCCCAAGTGAGTCAATTTAGCGCCGAGCTGGTTTGCAGCTCATCATGAATTGCCACAGAGGTACTTTTTGCATGTGGTAATGACAGTTTGAGTTATAACAATAAACAAATTAAGGTTTGAAATGCATGAAATTAAATTGTGATTACCCAATGTTCGCAAATGATTGATCCTCAGGTAATGAAAGTGTTTGTGTGCATTTTTGTTCGTGAGTATGCTTCTGTCTACAATTGTTTGCATTCACATTTGTCTGAATTTGAAGAGTGTGTCTGTGCGCGCGTGTGTGTGTGTGTGTGTGTGTGTGTTGTGTGTGTGCGTGCGTGCATGTCCAGCTGACGGCTGTGTATAGCTAGGATATTGTCGGTATGAGCACACAGAGGTGGGTTGTGCTAATTAGCTCTCCCAGCATGCCACTCCAACAGCACGGCAATCACGGTAGGGAATGAATATGGAACAAGTTTCCTATGCACTGAAGGGGAGACGTCGGCCTGTGCGTACACACACTTGGCAAACACACAGTACTTTTATTCAGACTTCCCTGCCTCGCTGTTTCATATTGTTTCATTTCCATGGGTGTGGCCTCAACTCAGCCGGGGTGTTGCCGCACTTTGCCGTACCGTTTCTTTTTTTTTTTTTTTGCTGGACAGCAACAGCAGGGCCCCTACAAACATGAATGTCGCTGAGTGACTGACTCATGGTATGTTTCCACAGGATCCGTCGTTTCCACGCTTCCCATTCATTGTCTATGTTATCAGCCGTGCAATGCATTCTGGGAGCGTCGCGGTGTGTTTCAAGAGACAGGGAATCACGTTGGACGCTCCACATTTGCATAAAGTCCAGGTCTAGGCTAATTTATGCAAAGCAGGAGCGTCCAACACGACTCGCCGTCTCTGGAAACTCCGGAAACTCACAAACTTTTAAACTAACCATTGTCAGTCCAAAATGAAGACAGATTCAGCAACAGCATGGCTTATTTCTCTCCTCGAATGTTTTCGGAAATACATTTTGCTGGACTATTTAATATAATTAATAGGGCTGTCAGCGTTAACGCGTTAATCGCGCGTTAACTCAAATTCCTATTAACGCCACAATTTTTTTTAACGTGCGATTAACGCATGCACGTTCTTTGAAGTTTGAGCCTTGGTCCGACCCGTAGTTTGGGAAAGCAGGAAGCACTGAGCAGTAATGTTGATAGCAAGCAGAAAGAAACCCCCGTGAGCAGAAAAGGAGGAAGAAAATGGGTATAATGTTGGCAAGTTCAGCTTAAAATTGAGAAAATGTCCCACATTTTGGGTGAGAGAGAGAAAGAGAGGGCGCATCAGCGCGATCAGACCGTTGCAAAGAGAGAGAGACAGACAGACAGACGGAGCGCGGGGGGAGAGAGGCAGAGAAAGCGAGCGAGACAGACAGACAGACAGACAGGGAGGGCGATCAGACCAGAGTCAGAGAGAGACCGAGAGAGAAAGAGAGAGGGGGAGAGAGCTGGCACACAGCTGCTCCTGTGCTCTTTTCTTCAGATGAACCAGTGGGCTAATTATGCAGCTTACTACAGTAGCCTATATGCTTCTACTTCACTATACAGTATGGTTCAGCATGCACACCGTTGAGGTTATTCTGAAGAATATTCTGGACAGTAGCCTATTTGTCATTGTTCCAATAATAATAAACATATCCGCATAAAGCAAGCAAATTCATCTACTCCCATGTTGATAAGAGTATTAAAAACTTGAAAAATATCGGTTTAAGGTAGATTTAGAACAGATAAAAAAATTGTGCGATTAATTTGCGATTAATCGTGATTAACTATGGAAATCATGCGATTCATCGCGATTAAATATTTTAATCGATTGACAGCCCTAATAATTAATATATCTTATATAATAAATATAATATAATATTTAATATCATTGAAAGTTTGCAATGTCATGTTTTTTCCAGTTTGAAATCCGGTTGTCAATGGCCCTGCGAGTGACACAGCGTTTGTCCAATCAGCTGCAGCAAGGAACCAGGAAGCACGCCTATCAAGCGCCCAGCCTTGATCCCTCACGTGAAATGATGCCCCTGTGGAAACGTACTATTAACATACCATTAGAAAAAGATCAGACCATATAACTCCAGTCCTCTGAAACCTTCACTGGCTACCTGTTGCTTTCAGAATACAATTCTAAACCCTCCTGTTGGGTTACAAAGCACTTGCTGGTCTGGCTCCACAGTACATCTCAGACATGCTGTCAGTTCATAACCCCAGCAGATCTCTCCGGTCACAGGGTGGAAATCTCCTCCGTGTGCCTAGAGCACTTTCAAAGTCTGCTGAGATGACATTCAGTATTTATGCTCCTAAAGAATGGAACAGTTTGTCTCCCCATCTTAGACTCACTCCACCACTGTGTTCTTTCAAAACCAAACTAAAGAGCTTCCTTTTCACTCCAGCATTTTCTTCAATCTATACACATGTGTGTTTGTGTGATTTTCTATTTGTACACTGTTTGCATGGATGTTTGCACTCCAAACAGTTTCAGGGGAGGCTCAGTGAATGGAAGTGAAAAAATATTACATGAGTTATTACATTAGACTATGTCTAACTGCAATATCAATCAAATAGCATAATCATGATCCCGTTGGCATCCAGGAAGTTGTCGAAACTACAACAAGTAAATGTAAGTCAGTAAACTGGGGGGGGGGGGGGCTTTGTTCACAAGCTTTGTCTGATGGGAGGCCCACAGACTCAGACTTTGAAAACTCCTGCTCTAACCCGATGGCTAGCCTGAATCAATGCCATCGCAGTGACGCAAGCTTATCAGCTGACGATTATTCACCCTGGATAACTCCTAAATAACGTGACATAGTAATGCGATGGTCACACTTGCTTTTCAAATTGAGGTGTGCCGCAAATTCATCCTACCTATCCAGAATGACTGTTTTATCCGGGGAAGAAATCCTCCATTCCATGAGAAGAGAGCCCCTTTAGGACTAAGTTCCCTTTGAGTAGGTAAATTATCTGCCCAGGATCTCAATATATTGTCATTGTTTGCATAGCTGGATAGATGATCTCCCTCAACATGCATATCATCGGTAGTAATCCTTGATCTTTACAACAGAATCACACTGGAAGCTGGCCATAATGCTGTGTGTTAATGCAGTTCTCCTTAATGATTTCACCTGCCTGCTTCCATCTTAATCAAGTTTCATGTTCAAGTTTCACTTTATTGTCATTCAAGCTATACACAAGGCACAGCAGAATGAAATTACGATCGCATCCAGCTCACAAAATGCAATTCGGAACTAGTACTAAAAACTGACAATAAAGATAATAAGTTAAGCTATATAAATGAACTCTTAACTATTATTGCACATACCGAGAGATTAAATATGACAGAATAAATAACAAAATACACAATTAATTACAGAGACATTAAAATGTACCATCAATGGTATGGAATGTGTGAGGGTTCAAAGTCTGCGCATGTAAACGGGGGTGGGGTTTAATGTGCATGTACCGTAGTCTAAAAATAATGAACAGATTGAATGAATTGAATTCAGCATAATCTGATGAACTATGTGACACAGATCATATTTGTCATTTTTGTTTTGAAGTTTTATCAGACTCACTTTGAGGTGGATCACAAAGGAATGTCCATGCCCCCTCTATCAACAGATGTTTTATCTGTTTGTCAGTGGGGGAAAAAATTATAAAAGAGAGCTGCTTAATGAACGCAATAATTTCAAAAGATATGAGAGAGGAAAACAAGATAAAACTAGCAAATTTGACAAGTAAAACAGAGTACCACGATCTGTAGCAACTCTGTTTTGTAAAACAAGTCCCACCGGATGTGAGACCAACTCTGGTCTCGCATTCAGCACTTGCTGTGGTTTATTGCAAAACTAATATATTTTCTGGCCCGATGACTGTCAAACAGTTTAAACAAGCAATCAGTGACTCCACACAGTTCACATTTCAGGTTCCCATTGCCATCGGAGAAGTGGCAACTTATGTCCCTTGTTCATGTTCCCAAACGCTGTACACGTTGAATGGTCAAACACATTAAACATAGTATTGCAATGTTTTATGTTGAATTTCACTTTTAAACAGATGTTGGAACTGATCCAGGATTTCTCCCCCCCCCCCCCCCCCTTTTTTTTTTTAGCTTCGAGACACTAAATCAATCGATCACCATATGACACTTCTTCATTTCCTGGCTGAGAAGTGTGACGACAAGCACCCAGAGGTTTTGAGGTTCCCAGATGAACTGGAGCATGTGGAGGCTGCTAGTAAAGGTAGGTGTGTCTATCTGAAAAGCATCACACGTCACACTATCCACACACGTTGAATTGAAGAAAAAGGGATACTTCAGGGGCGGCTTTAGCTCAGGAGGTAGAGCGGGTCGGCCAATGACGCAAGGGTTGGCGGTTTGATCCCCGCTCCCTCCCAGCTGCTGTCGCTGTCCTTGGGCAAGACACTTAACCCTCCTTGCTCCCGATGCGTGGCAGCCTGCCGCCATAGGTGTATGAATGGGTGAATGTAGACTATCTACTGATTGTAAAGCACTTTGAATAAAAGCGCTATATAAATGCAGGCCATTTACCATTTACCATTCATTGTTTGTCGTTTCTTGCCGTCCCTCTTTTTTTTATGACACCAAGCCCTCTGTCATTCTGTCAGGAATAGAGTTTAGTTGTTTTTTGATTACCATGCTGTCATTCTGCCGGTATATAAACTAATGCCACTCTTCCATTCTCAAGTATTTGATGGAATCCCTGGAGGCGTATTTACTTTGTTAGTCATGTAATTGGTTATTTAATCTAATTCAACTAAACAAGTGCTTGACTGAGGCTGCCAGCCATTGTATAAGTGGACTGAATAGCCATTATGTGTTTGTAGCTGGATGTCATACAAATCTATACGTGTATATACAGTACATACACGTATATACACACATGTCTATTTGCGTCATTTCATGGATAATCAATTATTCAAGAGAGTTGTCAGTTAATTGACTGAGGCCAGTAAATAGATGCCTCTTGTAAAAACTTTTGGGAATAATTTTAGTGGTAAGTAAGGATGCTAAGAATACAATTTACTGCAAGCACACCATGCTTGTATCATTCATTTTTTAGCTGACCCACAATAGCTAGGCAACTCGACATATCCAAATGTCTGTGAGTGAGTGAGTGAGTGAGTGAGTGAGTGAGTGAAATGCTGCTGTTTGAAATGCAGCCATTGGTCGGCTGAAACATGTGGCGTGGTCTGGCAGAGCGATGCCGCGCTAAGTAAATAACCTGTTGCCAGGCAGAACACAGCCTATTGGCAGGCACACACACACACATGCACATACACACACACACACACACACACACCGAACGTTGAGCAAGAGAGAGAGAAGCATGAAGATAGCGATGGCTGCTGCTCTTCCTGGCCCATGCAGTACCATGTGCACTGTAAAAACAAGACTAGGTAAAACCGAGCTGGCCTACAGTGTTGCCAACTGTTTTCCAAAGAAAGTAGTTATTGGCTGCTCAGAAAGTCGTTGTATTGTTGCATTGCAAAAACAATTATAAAGCAGTTGATATCCATTGAAAACATTGTTTTAAGCAATTGTTCAGCAGTTGCTCAATTGGGTTAGCCCCACCCCCTCCCCCCATTTACCTTTTTCATTGCATACAGTTGAGCTGGGTTGTTAACTGTGAACTGAAGTTCTGAAGTAATTTACGTTTTTGAGGCATGCTGACGACACGCCTACAGGTGTGCTGAGCTGAATTAGAAGCAGTTACCCATTTCAAAACAGAGAAATGATCTTAGCTTTAAAGATAGCATGTAATGTCTTGTCCTTTCTTCACTCTGTGCCGATAGAGAACTGCTTTGATGGCTCAGCTGATGTTTTATTCCAGTGGTGTGTTTAAGCCAGGAGAATAAGCAAAGCTGAAATCTCTGCTGTCTTAACTCGCAAAAATCATTTTTATCACACTCACTTTGAGCTGGATCACAAAGGAAGGCAGTGATAGCAGGCCACGCACTGGCCCAATCCCTGTCTCCAGAAAGCTTTTACAGCAGAGCTTCACTGAATTATTTACCACTACTGTATCTCCAGATCCTTTACAAGCTTTTAGTCTCCTGTCAGGTAAACTGGCAAATAAACATTAAATATTGTTGACTGATGTTTAAGCTATATACACACTACACCACAGAACCATATTTAATTTATTTAAATGCAGCATTGCCTCCTTTTAAAAGCAATCATTTTATATAACTTCAGTCTCTCACTTACCCACAACTCCCTCCTTTCTTTTCTTTGGCTATATTTTCTGGCCCATCAACTTGCTGCTATCAAAGTGCTTATAGTGACTTTTAGGATGGCGCTTGATTCTATCTTATCCATGTTTTCCTCCATCAAAGACAGTTCAGTTTCATGACAACTAGAGTAGAGCCAGTTATCCTATCATCAGTATGCAAAGTGTGTGTCTGTGTGTGAGTGAGTGAGTGAGTGAGTGAGTGAGTGAGTGAGTGAGTGAGTGAGTGAGTGAGTGAGTGAGCAGAATTGTGCTCGGCCACAGCTATGCCATTTTAAGTGCAATCGGGCTCAATCTTTCAGGAAGTGTAAAGATCACCGACATTACCTAACGGAGCCTTTTTTTTTATTAGGTAATTAAGGCAAATTAACTGTCCTAATTACCTAATTATTGCCCTAATTGATATCCATCAGTAATTTATGATTAATTTGAGTGTGTCCTGGAGGCTTTGGAGGAGACCACTGTGTTTCAGACCAGGGGGGGGTCTAACTCCCACGGGTCCACTAGCAAATAGGAATTTGAGAAGAGGAATCTCCCGCCCCCCCCCCCGTCCGTCCATTTTTTTTTTTTTTTTGTGTTGATATAATCAATCACATTTTCAGTTAAAGAATATCCATCTTCTTGTTGGTGGAGAAAAGAAATACACGGAGAGAAAAAAAACACCACCTTGATGTATTCCCTTGGTGAGGAAAAGCCATGTGACCAGACCTGTGCAGCGCCTGTGGCCCAAGCATGTGATTTCTCATTGTTGCATCAAGAGCTTGTAGGGGGAGAGGCTGGCCCGGCTTCTTGGGAAGCAGGCAGTGATGTGGAGGATTAAATGTAATCACGACGCCGTCGACAAAGGTTGGAACCTGTACACCTAATATACAGTACCAGAGTACCTCATTGATAAGTGCAATCAGTTCTGGCTGATTTCCCTAAGAAATCATATGTTTCCTTGCCTTGATTGGCTGCTCCAGACTTTCGGTCCTGCAGTCCTATACAACTCCACCGAGAAACTTGCCATTGTCTGAATGTCGGCACAGCTATTTCAACACATTCTGCAGTCTTTCACCCACTGCTTCATCTGTTCAAAATGGCGTACATTTGTTTCCCAGATCACAGTAATCTTCTCTGCCTTTTGCATCACGCCTAACTCTAAATGAAGGCTGATTGCTAACCATTAACTACCTTATCGATCATTCCACTTTAGGTCAATTGGCCTACTGTGGCATCACTGGCATTTGCTGGTAATGGTTACTGGAGGCAATAAGAAGCTTATTTTAGCCCTTTTCACTCAGTCTGATTGCATTAGTTACTGCAAGTGTCTGTTACTGCCTTATGTTTTATCGCCACATACTGGAGAAGTCACTGGTATGTTCTCCCACAATGCATGACAAAATCCATCTAATATTTTATTTCCCAATTTTGACCATGAGCATGGCTTTTTACCAAATAACTGTATGCTGCTATCATGCCAAGGGTTCTTGTCATTGCCACCTTAAGGATCCTGATATCCAAAATTATACATGGCTAATACCATTAAAAATCAATGCACTAAAGGTTTGTGGGATATCTCAGTGTTTTGTTTTTTTGCCTGTTTGATGATGTTGTATCTCTTATTAGTGCAGAAAGCAGTTTGCCCAATGTGCCCATAGAGTGGCTTCAGAGCAGGGGGGAGTGTCTTCATGCAGGTAGAGGTCAGCAGTAACTGAGCCAAGTCGTGCACACAGAGCGGTCCCCTTAGGAGACCCTGTCTCTCTCAGAGGGTTCAGCCATCATCAAAGTCTACCTGGATCAAGGTCAATGCTAATTAAAATCCACAGGATTAACCAAGGAGGCAGGGCCAGCAATCTGCTGATACCCAAGGTAGGACTGGGACAAGGGGAATGGCCATACATTTTTTAAGTATATTTTATTGTGTTTTTAACCAATTACTGTCGCGGCGGCACATTGCCAATTTAATCTCTGTGTGCTGTCGTCATATCCAAAACTGAGTTATAAGTGCTCGATTTTTGAAAGGCAATGCCTCAGCGGACAGACAGGAAAAGTTCATGACCTCCCATAAGGATGGGAAGGCCAAAGAAGCAAAGGTCTTAAATAAACGTGTGCAAGGGAAGGCACGGCCCAAATCCTCCTGATGATACTGGCTCAGTGGATGAACAGAAAATTACTCTATTTTTGGGTTAATGATACAAGAAGTGGCCTCGTCATTTGCTTGATTGCTCTGACCTTATGCCACAACAATAGAAGTTGATTAGCATGCAATCAACTGCTCCTTTTCTGCAATCTGAACAATGGCTGCTCTTTGGTCTTGTTTGCTAGAAAATTATCGTTGATGATTTTTAGCTCATTTCTTTCTGTCCGTGTGCAAATAATTAACAAACTAAGGAAGAACGTAGAGAAACCTTGTAATAGTGAACCTGGGTGCATGAGGTCCTGCTCAATATAATAGACAACAACTCTTTGCCGTTGCTTCCTTTTGTCTGCTATTCATGTGAACTTGCAAACAAAAGTGAAAATTTAAAATCCATGTTTTGCTCCAAAATGACATGTGTTAGTAACAGTATTTGTTAAACAGTAACTTGATACTTTTTCATTGGAGATGCAATACAGTACTTAAAGGAGGACTTACCCCCTAGATATGTATCAGAATAGTGATTTGAAAATACCTATGGAAAAAACCAAGAAATGACATATGATCTTGTCTATACTAAACTCTTTGGCTGTGTTCAAGTCAAGATTTTTTTTCGTAAATCGACGCCATTACAGTTTGCCTACTGCCTCAAAAATAATTTATTTGAGAGGGGCAATATCTTTATAAATATCAACAACTAGCCAACGCTGGTGGTCTGTATGTAAAGAGTGTTGCTCAAAATTGTTTAAAGTGATATCAATTTGGCCATTCAGTGGCGAACTAGAAATTTAATTATTTTTGTCCCATTTTGTCCCATGTGTGTGTGCGTGGCTTGTCTAAACTTACGTTAAAAGAGCCTCGCTGCTCGCAGCACACAGCACAGTGAGGAGGACAAACGCCCCGCTCTCAGCTTATGTAATCACAAAGCGAGATTTCTCCATTTCTCCATTCCCTCGTCCCATTTGCCATAAATCGCGCCATCAAATCCGTTTTTAATTTTCGTTTCTCCCTTTTCCATGATTCTTTGCAAAAGTTTTCCTCTCAGCGCAGTGCAGGCTGCGCCTCCTCCCTCCTGCCAGACCCTGGCTGGCGAAACAGCCTGCTGCATGCATGGGGCGCTCTGTAACCTCACGGAGCAACAAACAAACACAGAGAAATAGCTGGTGTGCGATTTTTCTGTTCAATACAGTCTGAGATTGGGTACAGGATTGAGAGAATCCCGCATCTGTTTGCGAATGTGCGACTGGACAGGACGCTTTTCACAGTAGCTGAGTAGTCTGCTATAGTCGGAGCGAGGTGAGTGCACAGCTGCAGATCTCTCCTCCTCCTCCCCCATTCAGTCTACTGCTGCGCGCCCCCGCGGGTGCATGAGAGCAGACTCTCCCGTTTGACTGGCCGGCAGAAAGTGCTTCCAAGTCGGACTGATAATATAAACAACATAATTAGAGTTTATCCAGGTAAGATATTAATAATGTAATGACACATTCAGCGATAAACTAACTATAATTAAGACATGTGCCAACTTTGACGACGTTTGGTTCAGTATTTTAAGAGCAAACAGATTTTTTTTTACTTCAGTTAGAGCCCTCTGGAGCCTGATATACTAAGTGAGGTTTTTCCATCTTGCCTAGTTGTATAGGCTTTGGAGATGCACCAGATGCACGCGCTAAACCCACCGTGACGTCAGGTTGTACCAAATATCCCATTCATTTGAGAAAAGAAAAAAAAGCAGTCTTCGACCCTTAGAGGGCGCTTATGCCAGGTATGCTGCTGAAAAATGATACAAATGGTAAAATGGCAACAGTTTGGTGTCAAATGTGGAAATTCTGACCAGAATTCTTCACACATCACCCCCAAAGTCATATATATTGGTTAAAAGCTGAAAAAAAGTGTTTTGGAGGTAAGTTCTCCTTTAAGTAACAAATGTCTACGTCTTCTACAAACTTTAATGGTAGGTAACGTTATTTATCACCTTGTGGTATATAAGTAATGTTCGTGGAATTAGCTAATTTAACCAATAACCTAATTTAATGTAATTAATTTGTTGCTTGTTTAGGATCATGACCGTGGCCATCCTCATTACTTGTTCAATGACAGTGTTTTAGCCCTGGAGATAAATGCATAGTGGACAAAAGAAAACTCAAACACCATAATCAAAATTAAAAACAACAACAAGCCCATGTATTCCTATCCAAATTCCCATTCAGCCCTCTTATTTGTACATTCCGGACCTAGAGAATGACAACATTCAAGATTCTAAATGGACCCTAGTTTATTTCCTGTTGCAGTGTCTGCTAATACAGTAACTGACAGGAAATCAACTAGGGTCCAAACTGTTCCCTAGCAACAGAATATTCAGTGAAACCATCTATACACAATGTTTCTATTCTATACAGATAATATGTATTATTAATATTTTTAATGATGGTGGCCATATTGACTTGATTTTTTTTTATTGTCACTCAGTACACTGTAAAATGGTAAGAATAAATAACTTTGTTATGAAACAGGCATGGTGAGAGACTCTGAGCATCACTAACATGTTGCTGTACCTGACAGGAAGCCAAGACATTAGCCGAAACCAGAAAATACCTTCATAAGTTGTGATTGACCTCAACCTTCCTGCCTTTCACTGATTGTGCAATTTCAAAAGCCACAGCCCCTTGGTCCAGTACAGCTTTATTCTCTCGGGAGAGAAAAACAACTGCAAGACTTGCCCATAAAAGATTGGTCAATCTTGCCCTTGTATCCATGAAAGTGAAGAAATAGCTGCTCTATTTCCCCCTCTAAGCCTGGCTTGAATAGCTTGGTTCAGTCAGGGAACCAGTACTGTATGAATGGTTATACAGTTATGAGAAGATGTGTTCTGTTCTCCACGGTGGGTGTATACCGAAAAAGCCCCGCCTGGGTTCCCCCTGAGCACAACGGCCTCTGCAACGGGCTGGGGTCCCCCCCCCCCCATGCACATTATGCCACGGACACTACCCCCCCCCCCCCCCCCCCATTACAGTATATTTAAGCAATATAGCATGAGAGCAAGTGTGTTGTGGCGAATATATCCCGCTGATAAGCTGTTATGGGATAACAGCTTATCAGCGGGATATATTCCACAACACCACGCAGCTCGAGTATAATAATATAATAATAATAATACTATAAGTCCGACTGGCATGGTATTCTGATAGAGTCAGTTGAAACACTACTGTAAGGCGGGACCGCAAGAACGTGCGGGTGATTTGATTGGATCGTTCTGGAGACTGAAGTTGACATTGGCCAATCCTGGCGCTTGCTGAGAAGCTGAGAGCTTTCTGGAAAGCCGACAGGCAGCTCGAGCGCAGCGCTGCATTCTCAGCGCTTGCTGAGAAGCTGAGTGCTTTCTGCAAAGCCCGACACCAACTAACGTTACGGGGTTAAATGCGGGGTTAACAGCCTTTTTTTTGCAAAGAAGACATTAGCCCGCATTTATTCCTGTACAAAACATAATTTTCTGCGAAGTATTAGTAAAGTTATAAGCGAAGATTGATTCACAAGGATCTGACAGCTGTCTCCGCCATTTGTTTTTTTTGAGGTAACCAAAGGCTTTTAGTAAGAGAGTTGCCATGGCACAGAGTGGGTTACTGGATTTATACAATGGCTGTGAACCAATCAGATTGCTTGATTTGAGAGAGCCGTTTTATAATTCATTTTAAAGGACTTTTACTTTGTACCGTCATTTGTTATTTGAGATTCTTTCTGTTTTGCTCCTTCTTCTTCTGGAAGATCGGGCTCGCTCCATCATTACTGATGTCACTATGACATCACTGATCAGTCTTGTCACAATGCCTCCTTGTGCGTGTGTGACATCACTGACTGGGCTTGTCACAATGCCTCTGTGTGTGTGTGTGTGTGTGTGTGTGTGTGTGTGTGTGCGTGCGTGCGCGCGTGTGCGTGCGCGTGCGTGCACCCTTATGACATCACTTTTGACTTCATCACTGATGACATCACATCATTAGCTAATAAGCCTAATTAAAAAATCCGGCTCTGTCAGGTCACCCCCACTGGTGCCCTTTACACCCCCTGCAGGTTTCAGCCCGATCGCACTTGAAACGGCATAACTATGGCCGGACACAGAATTGAAACATAAATATCGCCCACATCCTCAATTTTATATATAGATTAATGGCTATTAAAATTAATCTTGAATCTATACAGAGCATGTACAGTACATAATTCCAAAAGACTAGCCTCCAGAAACATAAAATTGGAGTATTGATTAATAAGGAATTGATAAGGAGGCATGGGTGGTGGAGATAGAAAGCAGCACAACCAGTCAACAGCAGGGTGTATAGCAGGTAGGAAGTACAGGGATGACTGAGGAGCTGACTGACAGCTTAAAAATGCACCGCCTTGTTTCAAGTTCTGAACACGATTGGTGTTTGGATCAGCTGATCATCTGCTGATGTGGCTGAAATCATTACCTGAAGATCAGACAAGCACAAAAGCTTGGAAGTGTTTGGCCATGCCCCAAGCAGCCTTGCACACTGTTTCAGGACTCAGGTACTTATTTGTATTGATGCTGCCATATACAGCTCTCTGCACTCTGACCTCCTGCCCTGCCCAAAAGTGAGACTGTCCACATGTGCTGAGTCGGCTGCAGTCAGCTGGGTTTCATAGTCCCCAGCACCATGTTTTGTATTGGCCAAACACAGCTGCTTAGTGCTCTTGTATGATAATTAAAAATTGATGATTTCCCCTGGGTCAGTGCACGAATAGATTGGAAGTTCCTTCCGATGCCTAGGTGAAGGGAGCACACAACCCTAAACTAGGCATTATTAGTTCAGCTTTAAATGGGCTCGGGTGGAACGTCGCTGCTGGCACTCTTGTGCCAAGGCGACGTGAGATATCTGAATGACATTGCGAAAGGAAATTCACCTCTCACTTTCTATACTCCCTCTACACTATGATTGCTTTCATTACCTGTTTGATAAGAACTGATTGGTTCTCTGTTCATCATATCACTGAATCAGTCAGCATTAAACTTTAAATTGCACGTATGTTAATAAAGACTCTTTTATCAACATGAGTCAATATTTTCGACTGATGACGCTCTTTCCCTCATGAAATACGTTGCCCTCAATTCCCAGCTTAATGTACCCTTTTTTCAGAAGGGTACAGTTGGATATTGAGCCTATAGTCATTGGAAATGTAGTCTTTGAGACAGTATTTTCACACCCCTGACCTCATCTTAATAGCAACGACGAAGCCTTGAGAGAAGTGTCATTGGCCAATTTGCCTTGTTAAATCTCCCCCAGAGATGAATATGTGGGGCCTGACAATGGGAGCGGAGTCTGTGCGGTGATTCCACTCAATCAGTGGCGCGCTGACAATCCGTCTTGACAATCCGGGAAAAGAGGAAATATGACACAAATGTTCTCATAAATCTATTTAGTATAAGGCATAGCCAAGGGCAAAGTACTTTGGAGCCTGTGAGAGAGAAAATGGAGAGTGAGGGAAAAAAAGTTGAACTCTGAGGATATTAATACCGCTGTGAATATATCTATTATCCACATTCATTTTCAAGGCACTGCAGCATAATAAAGCAGTGCCCATTTCCCATTTAAACTCCTAGCATACTTGGCTCTGGGCTGTATTACGTAGACAGAATGCCTTTCTGGATGGGCTGGAACACAGAGAGGATCATTTGTCTTTCCGTTTGAATGGAGTCGCAGGGAATGATGGGGTTGAGGAGATATTCCAGGGAGGCCATCTTCCTGAAGTTGGCAACATACAGTAGAAGCTTGAGGAAAGATGGGCATATTTCAAACCACAAACTTGAAGGACTGGCACAGCAGACAGATGAATGAGTTTGTTTTTGCTTTAGACGTTTAGTGGTTATTGAATAGAATTCAAAATGCAATCAAATGTAGCTGACATTCAAGTTTCAGTGTCCACAATTTTGTAATGTTTGCAAATCAATATGCTTGGCTTCACCCCTGGGACTTTCTTTAGTTCTTTTTAATTATTATTTTTTATTTCAGACCTGTTATTGTAGGATCCACTTTTCCCCCCTAAAATATTCCAGGTGAAAGTACTTTACTTTTATATAACTAGTGCAGTGCCCATTCACTCACTCACTGACCTGGTGTGTCTTTCTCTGTCCTGGTGCGTCTCTCTGTCTCCTGGTTACAATGTTATTTTCAAGCCTGAAGAGAGGATAACTTTTTTCTGCGATGTGAATCTCTCAATTATGTGTTGCGCAGTAGTACAGGTTGTTGACAGCTGCAGAAGAAGCAAGTGAAACCTCTATTTGTAGCTTGTTCTACTTTTGCCCTAAAATGTTCCAGCTGTCAGACCTGAGAAGTACATTTCCCTTCCAGATCAATCCATAGAGATATGCCCTATATTCCACTCTACATTTCAGTCCCCCCCAAAATGTGACCCTTATCCATATTTCACATATCTGCATATGAAATGTACCTACATCCAAAGGCAAGACATAATTCATTAATAATAATAATAATAATAATCTATCCTACCGTTCCAGCAGTGTCAGTCTGTCTCTCTGTCTGTCCTTCGCGTACTCCAGAACCGTTGTTCGGATCGACTTAAAACTTGGGGAGTGCGCTTAGGGGGACCTGATCGAGTTCAGTGCAAGAAATTTTTTTAAGAAATGCGCCCACGCCCCACGGCGGGAGCTACAGTGATATTTAACATTTGCATTGTGACATCATCAGTGATGTCAAGAGGGAGGGGAACGGGCACTGCACTACCGGTGCACCAATCGTGGGGGGGGGGGGGGGATTATGAATGGAAGGAAGGGGAATGGGTAGATGTACCCACGGGGGGAGGTGGAGGTGCAATGGTTGGATGATTGGTCTCCGTCTGTTTGTTTGATTTGCCCATCCTTGTTACTGTATGTCTGTCACATACAATATCTTGGACACTACCGATCACATTTTGATAAAACTTCATAATGACGCACCTCGCCTCTGTGTTCGGGCATCCACCCGCGCTTCATTCATACTGTACGTCACATGGGCTTGATCTGACCCCACTCTGACACCACTAACTAGCATTTTTCAAAATTGCATTGATCGAACCAAGGAGGTCACTATAATTACAGATCAAAACAACATGAGATATCTGTTGATTGGCTCAGAAGGGGCTTGCATCATTCATGGGCGGACGGCATGTTTACTGTTGTCTTTTTTCATGCCGGAGGTAACAGTATGACAGCAGGGATCTTTGAAGCCCTGTGGTTCTAACTCAATATTATACAAAATAGAACTGAAAGGCCTAACACAAACACCTAACTGTGTGAATGGCCGGACTCTATTATGAACCTGGATACAAGTGCCTCAGTGTTACTGTAGTAACCAACAGACTCAGGCACTCTAAGCCTCATAGTTCTCCACAGCTAATGACAGATAATGAAGGACACAATAATTTGAGTGAACATTCAAGTACAGAGCTAGTTTGAGAGCATAATGTGAATGCATGAAAGTTATGGACTGCAAAGTCCCCATCTATGAGCACTTAATATAGAGCATCTGCCTGCCTGTCTGTGTATTGTCTAAATGTCATATTTTAATTACCGGTAAACAATTTCTTCCAAGGGAAAGAATGCTTTAAAAAAGTTTTTTTTTACTGGTTTTCCACTCTAATGCTCTGTTTTATAAATTAAATCACATGTGATATTGTGTCTATACAATACACAATACATGCATATTGCATACAGTGGTATTTGCTGCATTACAGACTCTATCAATATGTTTTCAAAATAAATTTGACTCATAAACCCTGCAGAATAGTTTAAAAATGTAGTTTCCACCGAGTGTCCACTGAATCCCATTTGCCAAGCCTTTTTCTTTTACTGTAGAATGTCTGAAGTATGGATAAATGTAGTATATATTTCCATCTACTCTGTTGTTGTTGTTGTTGTTGTTGTTGTAGTTGTTGTAGTTGTTGTTGTTTTCCTCTGGGGATGTGTGTGTTCTTGTGCTATGTCTATATTATTACTATGTATGTCCATCAGCTTGTCACTGTATCAATGCCTGAGCACCAAGCAAACTCTCCTCCAAAGCTCTATGTGTTGGAGAGGTCATTATTTATACATCAAAGGGATATGCCAAAGAGTGCTTGTGTTATTGAAGGCCCAGCACAGTGTAACAGCAGCCTGTCACTTCTGAGTCCTGACTGACACCCACATTTCCATTTGCTTTGACTGGACATTGCTGCCCTTGCAGATCTGCATTATTCCAGGGATTATTCAAAACTGAACTAAGGCTAAGAAAAGCCAGAAAAATAAGTACAGTGCATGTCACTGAAAAAAACTGCCTTTCAACCATCCTGTTATTTTGGCAAAAACCAGCCGGCAAGCTTGGGCTTGGGCAGAGGAAGTGATACTGAAAGCTGTACTTCCTCGAATGGCCACTTGAGGCTGGCTCCAAAAGGGAGTAGTTCGCCATTTACCCCCATGTTAAAACGCCTGTCTAGTGTCTATACAACAGGATTAAGCATGTTTACAGCCTGGTTCAAAACACAATTTTGGTCTATATACTGTAGCTAATTTCACCTTTCATAACAACTGTACAGGGGGGGGGTATATAACTTACCCATTTAGAGAAAATTAGATGCAAGACTGTTTTGGGCGTGATTGACACGTGGCCTGTCCAGTGATCGCACAGCTTGGTGATCACGGACCAATAGCAGGCGGAGCTGGGGCTCTGGGAAACGTCTGGTCTCGTGCCATCTCGCACGAGCTGCATAAGAACCGTAGAAAGAAACTATTGTTACTTTAGTGAAAAATTACTCAAATTACTCAAGCAAGAGTAAAAAAGTAGTCTATTTAAAAGTACTCAAGTAAAAGTACATGTGCCTTACTTTAAAAATGTTTTATATTTTAATTATTTTACCCTATTATTTACCCTAAAACATTTCATACATCCAGCACCGGTGTTACCTAAGTTGTCTTCATCTGTCTTGTCTTTTATACTGAACAGCTCGTGCAGATGCAGCCAGGGATGCTCAGTTTGGTGATTCTTCTCCTTTGCCAGACAAGCTAGAGCTGCTAGCAGGAGCAATATCACAGTCACATACATCCATTTAGCTATGGCTGTCAGCAGTGTCAAATGAAACTGAGATTTCTGAACTAATCTGATGATGGGGATCATTACAATTTGATCATCTACACCTGTCTAATTCAATTGGCCAGTCTTGAGTGCAAAGTGATTCTGGATCTGTTAGCGAGCAGTGCCAAGGCTACTGTGCTCCTTTCATAGTGCGATGTGTAAAACAAAAATGTGAATTTACTCATTTACTCAGTGTACATTTAAAAGTACTCAAGTAGAATATCTATTATTAAAATGACTCTAGTAAGACTAAAAGTATAGCATTGTAAAAAATAATTAAAAGTGCAAATCCTAAAAAAACCTACTCAAGTACGTGTACTTGAGTAGGTTTTTAGTAGAGAGATTTAGTTTAATCTCATGGTGGATGGGCAGTTCATAGTTAGACCAAAGCACTCTCTCGCTCTCTCTCTCTCTCTCCCTCTCTCTCTCTCTCTCTCTCTCTCTCTCTTTCTGTGTCTCTCCTCATTCTCTCTCTCTCTCGCCCTCTCTCTGTGTCTCTCCTCATTCTCTCTCTCTCTCTCTCTCTCTCTCTCTCTCTCTCTCTCTCTCTCTCTCTCTAGTGCTAGTACCTGAGTACTTGTACTTGAGTACTTTGCATCTCTGGCAACAAAAACGGGAGTCCATAAACCAATGGGTGACGTCATGCTGACTCTGTCCATATTTTTTATACCGTCTATGGCTGATATCATAAGGTATAGTGGCAAAGGTTTGCAATGACTGTTACATGATAAGCACTGAATGCTGACTTTCATGAGTAATGTTCAAAGATCAAGTACACTTACCCATTAGTCATTTCAATGGGTTCACATGTGGCTATAAATAGATGCTGTGGTTGAAGGCGTACTCATGCTGCCTGGACCCTGAGCCTGATTCAGCTGTGGTTGAAGGCGTACTCATGCCTGGACCCTGAGCCTGATTCAGCTGTGGTTGCGTACTCATGCTGCCTGGACCCTGAGCCTGATTCAGCTGTGGTTGCGTACTCATGCTGCCTGGACCCTGAGCCTGATTCAGCTGTGGTTGAAGGCGTACTCATGCCTGGACCCTGAGCCTGATTCTCCAGAGCAGGCTGCCCTGTCGGCATCAGCGAGGGCAGCAGTGTAAACGGTCAGACTGTCACGAGGAATACCAGGAGCAGGAAACACACCTGTCTAGCTCCACTAACCCAGGGTGACTGATGAGCTCTTGAGAGAGATTTCTTTTTTATCATGGTGGATGGGCAGTTCATTGTTAGACCAAGGCACTCTTCTCTTCATTCTCTCCCTCTCTCTCTCTCTCTCTCTCTCTTTTTGTCTTGGCCTCTCTCCCCCCTCATCTCCCTCCTTCCATCCCTAGTTCCTTATATCACCACTTTGCCCAGCCAGTATGAATGTAGACAGAGATAGACATATGCAGGGAGTCCGGTCGCCCTGGTTAGCATGGAGTTGACAATGGAAGCAGGAATGAGAATAATGCTGTTTGCCAGCTTAGAAATTCAGCCTGTCACAGTAGAGCACTTGCCATGCCGGGAGTGTTCCATGGGCCCATGTGGACAATTTCAAATGTATCTTTGTTTTTCTCTTCCACCACTACCTGATGACTGCAACCAATCCCTGCAGATTAAAAGGATTCTAGCAATTCCACAGGTAATCATTACCTGATAAGGCAAAATGATCTCTCCAACAGCTCACATGGACAACCTGAATTTAGATTATTCCATTTGTACTGAGAATAGCCCAAACCTTGCAAACAAATCTCACTGATGTGTGTAAAAGCAAGTGATGTGAGCAGTTTGTTTGAAGTGATAAGTATTCAGATAAACGTAAACGCATATAACGCAATAAACGCAAAAGCGGAATTAATTAATACAACGGAGCGCTAGCCCTTACCAAGAAAGTCGCATGTGAAAATGCATGTGCTTTTTGGACACATGTTGGTTTTCATAATGTGAACAATTTTCTTCCACATTGTATTCTGACATCACCTGACAATTCATAGCTGAAACAGTTTTTCATGTGAATATTTCACCCATGATTGCACATAACAATATTTGTATTACATGTTAAAACTTTATTTCACATGCAAATACACAATTCACTCTAGGCATATCTATACCTATTGTAGTTTTACTGTTAGCCCTTGTTCACACAGGACGCCGAACGTAGCAGAGCTGAAGCTTGAGGCAGGCACACGCTGAACTGACGCCTCACCGTTCACACAAGAAGCCTTCTCTTTTCCTCTCAGCGCCTCCTCGGCACGCCTTGAACCTGCCTTGAACCATGCCTGGCAGCTTCAAGCTTCACGCGTCAGGCTTGGAAAATAGGACTGAATTCTGAACGATCGCTTGAGCAAGGTGTGAGCATGGCTTCAGTGTGACACACGTGCGGGTGGTGTGAACGGCCTCGCCTGTTAACAAGGACGCCTAAATGAAACTTGTGGGTTCAGCGTAGGTTGAGCTTAGGTTGAGCGTTGCTTCGGCATATGGTGTGAATGGGGGCTTACTGGATTTTCATAAGATAAACGTTTTGACTCTGTTTGTACATGTATAGTAATAGTTTTGTGTCGGATGTAAAGGAACGTTAAATGCCCACAAACACTCCCATTCATATAGCGATGGTAAATTTATAAAGTGCCCCCCCCCCTCCCTCCCCAGCACATTTGCATGGGAGACACAGTCTCTCCCTTTATGCTGCATATCCTCCCTTCTATAATGAATGTATCTGGCATCAGTGATGCTGAAAATATTGAAACGCTGGTTTTGAATGAAACTGTCAGTAATCAGGGCGTTGTGTGATAATGAGTTTTTAAAAGGCAGTTTCCTTAGAAAGATGTGAAGTTAACAGATGAAAGTGTCACTACGGAATTGAAAGCATGGCACTGGCAGTAGCGTGTAGATTCAGAGTTGTTGCAGACGGCTTGACCTTTTTAATCCACACTCCTTGCTTGCAAATTACCATAGGAACATCAAGATATACAGTGTCTGGCATATTGCCATAGGAACATCAAGATATACAATCTTTGGCAATTTGCCTGTTATTGGATTGGCAGAGACCAAAACCTTTTCAGGCTTTGACCTGGATTCAGGCTGAGCTGTGAACCAATCAGAATGAAGCTTCCCTGTGGCAAGTCGAGTGTAGTTAGGTACCAATCCGCAACAATGCCCCAGCCTCAATTTCATCTTATTTTTGTCAATTGCACCCTGCCACTGCCCACTTTTCCAGAGATACTTATACAAAATTGGTTTATCTCCACAACATTTGGTTTTCTTACGTCTTTGATAGATATCTCCCAGTATGTTACAGTATAATAAGTTGCATTTGTTTTATTTTGATTTGTCTTCGGATAATTGTTGGTCGATAACACAGCGCAGCATGTTTTCAACAACAGCAGCAATGAATCAAAGAATAAAGGTTTGTTCTGTCCAGAATGTTGAAGAATTGTTACATAATTTTAAGAAATAGACAATCATTTTCTGCATCATAAACCGGAACATAAACATGAGAGCTAGTCATGAAGAAATCAAATCAGCATACAAAGCTGGCCTTCATTTGATGTCCAGTATCAGAGCGGCTGTGTCCGGATGTCCATGGTAACCCCATGGTCAAACTCAGCACATAACCCTCAGAGAATAACCGTCTCTTACACATTAGAATGATCTATGTAAGGACATAAAAGAAAGCAGTGTATTGGATGTGTTATACTGTACTCCTCAGTGAATTAGATCTCTGTTGATTGGCTCAGGACCAGGGTTCGAGTTATAGTCAGATAGCTATGGGGTCCCCCTAAATCTAAAAAAAATTGCGCCGTTTTTTCCTCAAATTGTGGCCGTTTGAAGCCAGATTTAGAGGAATATCTCATTTTAAATTAACATTAGGTTTAGACTGTTTTGTGTGATGTTATTATTCAGTCTTACACTTGCATCTGATAAAATACAACAATTTAATTTGACAAATGAGACAAAATTGCTGAACTTAAATTAACATTTATTTAACTCTGTCTCTGCACTTATAAATCAAAAACTACAAAAATAAATACATAATGCTCATACATACATATACATAATGCAAATACAATTTGCTTTCCGAGCAGTTCTCTGCACTCAGCAAGAAACGCTATGTAAAACAACAACAAGAAGAAAACATATGAATGGGGCAGCCATCCCCTACTACGCTACCGTTGACGCTACCGTTGCATAGCAACAACAGACCGGAAGTAACCAGAGTAGGCTAACATGTGCACAGGTCATCAAGAACTTGTGAATGAAAAACAAATTGCACCAAACAAACAGCAGCATATGTCAGCAGATACAGTGGCAGCATCTTGTTAGAACAAAACAAACTGTAGGATTAATACTTACAAAATGAAAAGTCTCAGTCTCCTCTCCTCTCAGCTGTATCCACGACATCATCAGCATAACGTTAGCTTAGCTACAAGCTAGTAGCAACCTAGCTGTTGCGCTAACAGGTCGTTGTCCGTTGTCTGAAGCCGTTCTTTGTTTCTTTCTAAAACCGAAGCTATCCGGGATTTTACACCCCGTTGGCAGCTTAAACCTTTTCTTCAGTGGCATGATAACGCTATACTAAAGATTAATAATATCTTGTTGGCTCAGGCGGCTGTTTACATCACGTGATGGTTGCATGTCTTCTTCTTTTGCTGTTGTGGCTTCTTCGCTTCTTCTCCCTGCAACTCGGTTGTAGTAGTAGAACACGCGCTCATAGGCGGCGCATGGTGGCTTGGAGGTGAAATGCAGCCTATTTCACACAACAATTCAAACGGTTGTTTTGGGAAAACTGAAAACATGTTTCTTAGCCTATTCATCTAGTTAACATAAATAATAATAATTCTTACATCGAAAAATGTGTTATTTGGAACACAAAAAAAGGGAGGAGAAAAAAAAAAAAATGTTATATTTGTGGGGGTCCCACAGGTGTTCTGGACTATGGGGTCCCAGACTCTATCTATGGGGTCCAAGACCCCATAGGTCCCCCCATAACTCGATCCCTGCTCAGGACATTATCACACAGCTTCATGTTTGCGATGCACATTGATAATAGAGCACACAATGCTTTTCACCTGCCATACAATTGCTGAGCAACAGAAGTGTGGCGTTCTTGAACCGTACGAGGCACTGACAGAGCGTTGTACTAAACCTGAGGGGACTTTGTAGATGTTTTCTTGGGAAGACTGTGATAACATGTCTGTCAGGAGACCCTGATAAGTAAGATAATGGTGAGGATTGTTGTACAAATGAGCAGGAAATGGAGTTTTCCCCGAGGTGATCCCTGCACCCTCCAGATAAGGCCCCGTTGAAGCGTTGCAATAACGAGCGCGGGGGATTGTAATATTGACTGACTGAAAGTACAGCATGCTCACCCTGTTCACCATTTATGTTGTGTGCTTGTGTGATGATTCACTGGTGATATGATCTATATTAAAAAGGCAAATATTGCCAAATAGGAGGCATTGCAGTGTTAAATAGGCATTGCGGCAATGAACCAACCGGTGCTCTTCCAAGTTCTCCTCCACAGTACCATTCCTTCCCAAACCTATAACTGGGATATGTAGTTTTATTTCATAATTCAAGGATTGCTGAATTGTTATTATCTGGCTGAATTAGAATTTGAGAACATTGCTCAAGTCAGGAAGTATTATGAGAACACAGAAACGCGCTGGGTGATCACAGGGATAGCTCGCAATTTTTTGACCAAACATTGCTGCATGCTTGATTAATTATTTATTACTATTTATTTTACCATGAGTTCTATTCTATCACACGGGTCAATTAAGACCAAAATGTGACGTCCTTTCCATTGCTTTGAAAGACGACAACTGGCTGCCCTTTCCTATATAAACGGAGATAATAGTGTCTGACAGGAAGGGTTAGGAAGGCTGTGTGCATGACATGTGTGTTGCTTCAGATATGGCTGTTATTCTCTTATATTATGGTGTTATTCTCACAGGAGCGAGACCTCCTGCACATTGTGATTCCTCGCAATATAAGCATCATTTTTTTTGTCACGTTAGAACAGATCATTCCAGAACCACATTCCATTGGCGGATATCAATAAGAAGAATGGTCTCCAAAGCGGCTCTGACCTTTGTCACAGTGGTACATGTCATGTGAAAAATTGAGATCAGCCAAGTGACATTTTCCAAATCAGCAGAAAGGGAGGTTCGACGAGTCCTCATCTGATGTGCCAATCATAGCCCTGCTCATTCCCCTTGCTCTATCTATGCACACAAATCACAGCGAGCCATGGAGGAAAAGACACAACATACCCCACATGCTATTTATCCAGAAAGGCAACAGATCGTTCACTGACAAGAGGTAGTCATTGCCTGTGTTTTTCTCCCCATCCCTCCCCTCACTCTCTCTGCCTTTATTGACCGCTGCTCGAGAAAACGTGTATGTGGCTCAAATGCTGTGATAAGAATCCGGGCAGCTTTCGCCAACCCGCGTGCGTCAGCGGGGGCGGGAATTGATTTCGGACACTAAATTGGGTCATTTTTTATCGCGGACTGTCATCAATATATAATTTAAAAGTGTGGTCTGAGGCGAGCATCGCAGCGCTGCTCATAGGAGTTTTAGTGGGCCCAGGGGAGGAGGCTCCCCAGTGGCCCTTTGAGTTAATGCATGCCACTATGTGTAAAGATCCCACCGTCATCTGTGATTTATACCTGCCAGAGGAGCAATGACATAGCATCACACAGGCAATCACAGCCAGTAGCCCAACATTTGCATGGCGCTTTTTATTTTTATAGGATCTTCCAGCATGTAAAAACCATACTTGCTTGTGAAAACCACCATCCATGTGTTTATGGGATGGGACGATATGCATAGCTCACGATACGATTTGATACAAGATACAGGGTTCAATACAACCTAACAATACATTGATACATTGATACATTGTAACAAATACAAGTGAAATGACAACAAAGTATGACTTTGAATTATGTTTATTCCGGAGCCCAAAATATTTGGCACTGACTTGCCAGAATGCAAAAATATAATTACACATATTTTGTGAAGTGCGATGGGCAAGCTGTCTCACTTGTGATTACTACAGCAGAATAACATTTTAAATATTATTATTTTTTCTGCCTCAAGATATCTATTGTCACATTTTTGTATTGTGATATATTGAGTTTCAACATATCGTCCCGCCCCAAGTGTCTGTTCTATGTTTTGTTTGTTTTACATCCTGGGAAAGCAGTATGCAAAACAGGTGTGCAACAGGTGTGTCAAGCATTGCACCTACAGTAGTTGCCATGCTGTGTCTGTCCAGTTTTGACAGTGTTATGGTCCAATCTTCTTAGGATGCAAACTCAAACATTTGTATATATAAGTGATGCTAATGGCACCTCACACTCATACTGTACCTCATACTTATGTTGTTCTGGAATTTAGGATGAAAACAAACAGCTTTATTTAGTCACATTAGCCTCTGCTTCCTTTGCACAGCACAGGCCATATTGTGTTTGTTTGCCTTCACGATGTAAATTGTGCTGATCACTTGTGATTCTGTCCTCAGGCTGTATGGAACAAGTTTAATCTAGCGGCCTAGTCTTTGTTTCTAAGATGAATTCAACAGGTCCTGAGCATGACCTTTGTCTTACATCTCCATGATTTGCATTTTTCACACCCTTTGTTTTCAACCCTGTGGTATGGAGTCACACTGTGTGATCCATATTCAAATATTATTCAAATCGCTTGCACCACATTTGCATGTGAAATTGAGGATTTGAAGCCAGACCGTCTGCATACTGATCAGAGGGACAACCTCCATGGGAGTGAGGGTTGATATTCCAAATAAATCGGACAGGGTATTACAAATTGTCACGAAAGGTTATATATCTATGTCTTGTTTTACCACGGTGCAGGAGAGGGCATCACAAGTCCAATTCAGATCGATCAGCCAGTCAGTCAGTCAGTCAGTCAGTCAGTCAGTCAGTCACTCAGGTAACACTTAGTGAGGTGATGCACTTCGTCAGATGGCCTCTAGAGGGTGAAACACTCAAGGTCCTTACACACCGAGCACGTTTTTTTCGTGCGATTAATTCGCACGTCAATAATATTTTCCGAACCTATATCAGTCAATGCAACCGTGCATACCAACGGCGAAGTTTCGCGGAGCGTTATTGCGGTGTTTATTTTTTCGAACCACGGTCGATTTTTCAGAAATTCGCTTCCGACGTGTACACATCTGTGGCTGTGATTGACAGGTGGGTCAAAACTCGCATCGCAATTTCGTGCCGTATATTCGCATCGCTCTTGATGTGTAAGGACCTTCACTGTGGGCCTGTACAGGATCTGTGCTTGTTTTACTCCCCCGCCCCCCATGTCATGAATTTGATATCATTCTCCAACCCCTCTGCTCTGGGATTTCAGATTATTATATTTTATTAACCATCAACCATTTATTTTTGTACTTTTTGTACTTTGTACTATTGATTTGCTACTGTCTGAGCTATAGAGCACCGCAGGAATTAGTCCGGGAGTAGCATGTTGGAGTTTACGGGGGAAAGTGAATGGGGTTTTAGAATGGGGATTTCACTTAAATGCATAAAATAAGGTCTGTGTTTAACAAAAGTTTATGGGAGTGGTAATTTGTGTTCAGCAGGATAATCTTCACACACATGAATCACTTTTATGACTTTTGAAACGTAAATCTTTTTTCACGTGATTTTCAAAAAATGCTTCAAAAGTCAAAAAAGTGATTCATGTTCATGAAGATTATCCTGCTGACCACAAATTACCACTCCCATAAATGCCTTGTGGTGGCATAGCAGCTGAGCCCTGCTCTTTACAGAAAGATCTGTTCTTATTCCACCTACTGAAGCAGAGGTAAGGAGGGTCACAATCGATTGTTGCGGGCCAAATTGAACCCGTGTTGAGCTGCAGATAAAGCCTCTGATGCTGTCTGCTGTGTTCATCATCAGGTGGCCTTTTCTGGGTGTGCTACGCTGCCATTTTGATGTGTTAAGTCATAATAGGGGAGCCACCATTCTTTGGAGCGGCTGCCAATAAAATCGCAGACAGAGAGGATTATGTTTCATGTCAGCCCATTATTGTTTCCACCCCCACCAACCCTCTCGCTCCTTAAGAGGCCTCTACCTCTATTTCTCTGGGCTCTATACCCTGCTTTTCAGGCCTCCATTTTTGTAGGTCCATATATATCAGGGGTTGAGTTTGGAATTAGCTTTGTTTCAACTGAGTATATCTTTCCCTCCACATTTAATCTCCTATAATAAGACAACACAGACAACATGTTTAAGTGTGTGTGTGTGTGTGTGTGTGTGTGTGTGTGTGTGTGTGTGTGTGTGTGTGTGTGTGTGTGTGTGTGTGTGTGTGTGTGTGTGTGTGAGTGAGAGTGAGCAGAATGTTGGCTGGCTACGGCTATGCCGTTTTACGTGCGATCGGGCTAAAACTTTCAGGAAGTGTAAAGAGCACCCATGCGGGTGACCTGACTGAGCAGGATTAATTGCCCTAATTACCCTAATCATCATCATCACTTTATTGACAGACACAAGGTCCAATAAAAAACACAATACGATGATGTGATGTCATCAGTGATGTCATCAGTGATGTCATCCTTCTTGGCTGAGCCTATATAAGTTCAGTGATGAAGTCATCAGTGGTGTCATCCATGATGATGTCATCAGTGATGTCATAGAGCAGGCCAGGCCGCGTATGCGACGCGCAGTGGGCAAACAGCGGGGCGGGCGAGGCCATGCAGCGGGCGAGCCTAGGACTCGAGTATACTGTATGTATATATACAGTATACTAGCAGTACATAGTATATACTAGACTATGTGTAAGATTGTACATTGTTGGAGACAGTCGACCATGAATCAGAATCCTCAATAACTAGCCTGATGATTGCTGAAAATGTGCTTTAATAATACTTTTCCTTCAGGATGCATTTTCCAAACATACCTGTGGTACTTTGAAGGTGAAGGTTTCAGTTTCTCCACTGGCCTACTGTATGTTGGCATTCTTATTCATGGATTACTGTATATTCAAGGCAGTGAGAACAGCCAGGAACACCTAAAGCTGTTGGTTATTACAATAGGCTGATTTGCTGCAAGCTACAAACCCCCTCAAGTTATGTCTAAATGGAAGCAGACAGTGGAGTCGCCGTAAGCCACAAGATTTTAACAGCACAAACACTCCACTACCGCAGGCCTGTCTTCCAGCTCCAGCTCCCCTCAATCTGTGGGATCCCTGTGGCACCTATAGAGTACTGTAGCACCTGAATCCCTCCACCTTTAGCTGGCTGTAGCAGTCAGAGGCCTTCTCTCTGTTCTCACTGTGCTGAGGTAGCGATGGTGAATCAAACAGGGGGTTAAGTGCACACCATTTGCCTAAGATAACATATTTTCCTACATGGTTTTCTACAAACCTGCTCATGTTAAGTTTTCTCATGCAAATGAAGGTAAAATACAACCAGTTTGAGGTTGGGTATTTTTCTAAAGCAGCCCTAGATACTGTATATGAAGCACAGTATACTAGTTTTCCAACATTTGGGGACTGTTGCATTAATGGAATAATAAAAGGTAATGCAGAAGCATACTCCTCTTGAGAGTAGCCTAATGCATGTCATTTTCTTTGTAATGTGTATTGTCGTTGAACTTTGCACAGTTTTGGCTTAAATCACTTTGGTGAGTCAACAGTTTTTGTAAAAGCCTGTTGGGTTTTTGGCATTTCGGCAGTAGTTTGAACTATTTTCTAATACTTATTTTAACTCTTAAAAGCCACATGAAATCTAACAAATTGAGTGCCTGTGTAGACACACAACTAATCAAAAGTTGTGTTTTTATAGGACATAGGCTACATTTTAAAATAATTTATACTATTTATGCATTCATTCATTTATTACACTAGTACATTTGGGTCTTTTTTTAACATGCATTTTGAATGTGTTTTTCTTTATTTATTTTTTTATGCTACAGGCAGATTATTTCATTCTGTCTCTGTAAAAGCCTATCGTATAGTATTTCCCTCACTCTGTATAGTATCTCACTCTTTTTTTAAATATTTTATTTAGCAATTTTCAGAACGTGAAAAACAAAAACAGGCTCAGACACAAAAGAAGAGAGAGAGAAAAAAAAAACATTGTTACAGTATGGTGCTACCAGCCGCATAAGGTGCTCATGTGCTTGCAAGAGATGTGCGTGGGATCCCACGCAGGGGGTCCATGTGAAGGCAACTGGGCGAGTTACCCGTCGCCCCTAACCTCGTCCAAGGAGGCCAGAAACGGGTCCCAGATAGTTGAGAATTTCCCAAGTGAGTTGGTCCTCAAGAAGCTGAGTCTCTACGTATGGAGAGTCTCCATACGTATAACCAAGACCATGTCCATCAGCCACAGCTGAAAAGGAGGTGGAGAGGGGGACATCCATTCCTTCAGAATGAGTCTCTTGGCGACAGTCAAGACTGTTTGTTGCACAGCCGTAGGGATATAGTATCTCACTCCTTGCTGTCCCTGTGTGGGTTGGTCATGCCTCATACATCATAGCCCCCAGACTGCTCCTCACAGGATCATAGCCCAGGACTGCTCCTCCCAGCACTGACACGATCACTGTAATCATCTCCTCTGTATGAGGGGGGTAAAAACAAGCAGATCAGCCAGTTAATTCATCTCCAAGCTCCAAAGTCTCATTAGGCCACTGATGAGTTTAAGGATTGCCTGAGGTGGAAAGGGCTCTGTTTATACCTCGGCAATCATGCGTGCCCACTCTCCCTGTCTCCCGTCGATGCAAAACCAAAGGCAGGCAGGCATTTCAGCCAAATCGATAGCCGACGCGTCCCTGTTTAAACACTTCATGGATGTGCACTTATTTATACATGCGTTTGTAAAGAGTTGTTATGTTCTGTGAGGCTTCTTCTATACGCCACCTGCTAAATGAAGACAGAGATGGCTGTTGGGAGAATTGATCTGACCTTTCCCGTGGTGCGAGGGATATGAATCTCTCTGCATCAACTGTATTAGTGTTGTAGAGGGACACAGGAAATCCTCATTTAGGCAGTCACATTTAGGTCGCAGCACAGCTACAAGAAGAAGTGGAACAAGTGTAAGTACCCTATCTGTATGCGTGTCTTCATTTGAACACTTTTATTTTTTCATAGATGGACCTCTTGGTGTAATATTTTTCCACAAGTATGTGCAGATTTAAACAGAAGAAATTTGTTTCAAACCAATATAAATAAACTACCGGTAGGCATCTCGCACAACATCTCGCACAAGCTCGATTCCTAGGCTTGCCCTGCAGCTCGCATATGCAGCTCGGCCGCTGCACGGCCTCACCCGCAGCGCGGCTGCTGCGTGGCCTCGCCTGCCCTATTGGCACGCGCGCAATGTCTCCCTCTCTCTCTCCCTCAGTCTCTCTCCCCTATCTATCTCTCTCCCTCTCCTCTCTCTCCCTCTCCCTCAGATATACAGTATATATTTTCTTTATTACCTGATGAATTTCAGGTAGCATTTTCCCCCTAAATGGATATAGAGTGAATGAGCATACATATTCCTGAAATATTATTTTTTTCTTGTTTTTCACTTTAGATTAGGTCTTTTTCAAGGATTCGGGACTCAAAAACACTTGTAGTGAAGCTACACTGCAGCTACAAATGACCCAGGTGACGCGAATGTAACAATCACCAATGTTCCCCAATTAAATTGTCAGGTTACAGCCCGTTATAAACGAGCCCCTGTGCTGAGCCCCTCAACCTCATTAGTGCTGAACATGTTGCTCACTAATTAAAAACACACCACTAATTCTGTCATGTTGTCAGCAATCTGCTCAGCTATCAATATATCTGCCTCATGCTAAAACACTTGTGGCTTTTATTATTTTATTTGAGATTAAACACTACCGTACTTTTCTTTATATAGTGCTGATAAATTATATCTAGCAATTTAAATGGATATACACAATTTCCATGAATGACTTTGGTGCTCATGCTTTTGCAGCCATAATGGGATATAACTACATTCTGGAAAGATGGTCAAAAGAACACAATAATTTTCTGTGGGCCTAGTTTGAGTTTGCAGTTGATTCTTTGTGCTATATCACGTTGAATTATGCACTAGCCTATAGGCATCATGTACACTGAGGCGCTGGGCATGCACTAGCCTATAGGCATCATGTACACTGAGGCGCTGGGCATGTGTCCCCATTACTTTTTTAAATGTCCACTTCTGTCCCTGCCACTTTTTAAACCCCCTGCTGCACCACAAATACCCTCTCAGCAAATGGGAATGAACCCTCAACAATGTTTGTTGTTAGCTCCAATCAAGACAGATGCCACAGATAATCTTTTGGATAGGCTTGTTGACATCCCCAGCCAATAGGAGTACTTCCTGGATTAAAAATAACTGGCTTACCGGCCAATAGGAATGCGGGTGGGAAAAACCATCTGCAGCTCTAGCTGATTTGTGTGAGAAGGGAGCGACAGGTGAGACTTTGCAGTAACACAGCAGAACACAATTGTGTTTGTTTCCCAATAATGATCGTTCTTAGAGGTAAATGTTGTTTTATTTCTAATCATCGTGAGATGTCTCACTATGGGACCAGATTCTCTCTTTGCCCTAGACAGGAGCACATTTATTATTTCTACACCAAATATCCATATTTTGGGGTCAGAGGAAGAAAAAAAATCCTCCCTCCGCCTCTAGGGGCACTAGCCCCGCCCTATAATGTAACGTTGCTGCAGTTGACACAGTGGAGTGTTTTTCTGTTTCCTTCTCAAGACACTTTGCTTTCTAGGACAGGTTGGAGATATCGTCAGTATCTACAATCATTTTTAAGAGTCTAAGATGCTTTTTAGAAACACCTGTAACGACGCTAAGATTATCTTAGATGTTTTTTCTTCAGATTTTCCCCCATTTTCTTCCAAGTTGTACTTGGCCAATTCCCCCTATGCCGATCTGGAGAGAGCTGTAGACACACACATGCTTCCTCCAAAACATGTGCAGTTGCCAGCCGCTTCTTTTCACCTGACAGCGGGGAGCTTCACCGGCAGGACGTAGCACGTGGGAGGATCACGCTACCCCCACCAGTTCCCTTCTGCCCTGAACAGGCGTCCCGGTTGACCAGAGGAGGCGCTAGTGCAGCTACCAGGACACAAAACCTCATTCCGGCTTCCCACCCTCAGACAGATGAATGGTGTACAGTGTACACCAGGGGTCGGCAACCTTTTTGATATGAAGTGCCATTTTCAATTTTGCTTGTCAATCAGTGTGCCACACCAAGATTAATGAATCGCACATCAACAATTTAACGTTATTCCTTCCAAAATCAGGACATTGAAGTATACACAGCACGAGCACGGTCCTTCTCTGTCTTGCTCGCTGGCATTTTTCATCTGCTTTCTGCTGCCGGCAGAGCAGTCTTGTAAGAGAGTGGCATCTTACTGCTCTGCTGCTGCCATGGAAGGCAACCGATCAGAGGCAGAGAGTGAGTCACTCCGGTAAATATCCTAAATAACATGCTGCGCAATTGCAAATGGCTGTGAAGTAGGTAATTTGACAGGGCACTTCAACATTTCTACGAAAAATCTCAATTGCGCACTTATTGCTGCTGTGCGCTGCCGTGCCAGTGGTTAACCCTTCGCGTGCCAGAGGTGGCACCCGTGCCATAGGTTGCTGACCCCTGGTGTACACCATTCATGATCAATGAAAACGTACATGTGTGCATGCTGTAATAACGCACATCATCATTTGTGCCAAAGATCGCATATTGATAAGAACCGAAGGCTTATACCTTGTTCCACTGCAACATCATGGCTGTAGCACTGTTGTCCAAGAAGGATAAGAGCCTCGCTCCTCCCTTCAATATACGATCTTTGTCTCCCTTCCAGGCGGAGACTGGAAAAATATTGAGGCCTATACCTCTGCCAAAACGTTCTTCCTGAAGCCACAATAATTGTTATAAATATGAACCAGCAGCCAACAGATATCAAAGCTGGTGGACTTATATGGAAAAGATATGGAAAAAGCGCAACTCAAACTGGTTAAAAGTGACTATCACACTGTTAGCAAACATAACAGCTAACGGCTAACACCTAGCTAACGGCAGATGGTATTAATGTAAATATTGTATTTGTCTATGACACGTCACTCAACAACATAATGTCTGACATCAGCACCCGTTTTTAGTACGAGCTATATCTTAAGACTTTGAGCCCAAAATAAGGTTATTTCTCAACAAAATACAGTGGCGAACACTTTTGGCTAATTAGCAGAGCAGGGAAAAACACAGCTACACATGAAATATCTTAAAAATGACAAAATACACTGGAGGTTGTGGATTCCATTGTGGCAAAAATGGCACAAAGTGAATGTATTCCAGAAGAACTTTGACAATCTCATCATAAACACATTTGAATTTCACTTTCTAACCTTTCCAACTCAAGCAGCCACAAATATTTTCTTCGGAAAGTTGAACATTTTCTCGTTTAAAGTCTATCCCTGCTCCCGCCGCCAAACACCTTGTACCCAAGCTCTGCATCTTACCATCTGCCAGCCTATTTGATGCATTCAGTTACTTTCCCTTCCCTTCCTCCACTTGCATTGTGAGGGAACCACCATAGCTAGTCATCTGCACTGGAAGATAAACCCGTACTCTGAGACTACAGTATGTGACCTGCCATGTGACATGTGCCTCTTCAGCTAAAAGCCAATCAAGGAGAACCTGGCTGTCTCCAATGAATACATCACTTCCATCTAAATCCCATCAATAATCAGAGACAGCCACGGCAGCAATTGGCAATTTTGGTGCCATTTCACAGGAGCAATGCTTGGAAAATGTACAGGATTGCCGTTTCTGTGGGATGGATGGTTTAAATCAAACACAGAGTGTGATGAAGAGTTGACATCCCCTCTTGTGGAGCCACTGGACTGCTGGGTCGCTTGGGGGCCAGGGCTTGAGATGTACAGTATTGTCGGAACGGACAGGAAGTGTAATGTTCTTTTAACACTAAGCAAGTCGTCTAAGAAACCCCCGCCTAGTCAACTTAGCCCCCACCTCGTCAACTTAGCCCCCGCATGTTGGAGTCATTTGAATGTAGCATTCAGACTGCCAGCAGTTCAAACATCCTGTTGAACTTGTAAAACCTGTGCTTTGTGGGACTGCAAAGTGAAGGATTGGCTGCACTGGGTTGGGGGTCACATAGTTTCACGTCCACTCACACACACACACACACACACACACACACACACACGGCCAAACCAAGTCCCCACTCAGAACACAGACAGAACAAAAGCCCATTGACTGCTCCTACACAAAACTAAACATATCAATAAACATATAAATAAATAAATAAATAACTCTTCACCAAAGCAAAGTATCCATGACAAAGCCCCATTGATTGAGGAGTGTCTATGCGGACAGAGCAGGGACATGCGATACTTGAAATTGTAGGCTTTATCAGAATCATGTGTGGTGACTAAAGGGAAAGGTCTCTCTGCATGGCTTCATCAACCAAAGGAAACGGAGGGAAGCCGACGACCCCCTCCCTCACCCTTTTCTCCTGAGTCATGCATCACCACGCGTGCAGACGCTTATGCATTAAAAAAATAATGATTTGTGAAATATGCTCCATGATCCAAGTGATCATTTGACCGTAGTAGAGGACTAGAGGTTGTTTTCATTTGAAAATAACTACATGAAATTCAGTGTTTCTGTGACATTAACTGCTCTAAATTTAGGCTGGCACTCACCTTTATGTACATACACATGTACATAGATAGATTCTCCATAGAGCGCTCAGTGCTTACACAAGTTACAAGGGGCATATTACATACTGACACACATGGTATAAAAGAATGCTGGACCTCAACTTTAGTGCAAATTGAAGACAATGCTAATGTGTAAGACAATAGAGTGTACATATATATATATATTTAAAAAAAAGTCAAACGCATTTATTGCCATTAGTGTATGGTATTACTGAAATTAGAGCATTAGTTCAGTTAGTGAGAGAGGATGCAATCTTTCAGAGATGTTTTCCCTTTGTCCTTTAATCAGACCACTATGTTGCATTCCCACTTCATTTAAAGGCCGGCTTTACCTTGGGGAATATGAATATATATTAAATCTCACGCCCCTAAGGTTTTCGAATCCGTTGAAATTTTTGAAATTGGTTGTTTCCCGCCAGAGATATCACCAGAAATCCACTCTGTGTGGAGGGGGGGGGGGGGGTGGTGGAGGGGAGGGGCGGGTGCGGGGACCCGAAATACTACATTTCCCACAATGCACTGGGCTCGCGTGGCCTTCGTTTTCATGCCCACCCCTCAGGCATTTGGCTGATATCAAACTCCAGTAGGTGGCGGTAATGCACATATATGTTTGCCAACCACCATAAAACTCAAAGAAGAAGAAGAAGAAGAAGGCTTCGACAATAAAAGATACAAAGAAGAAGAAATAAATTGAAAATAAAATTGCCTCCAAATTGCACCAAATGTAAACGGTAGTATATATGTCGGGAGATGTCTTCATAAAAAAAATTTCATGCATTTTAAGGCATTTTCGTAGGAGTTACGCGCATCTGATGTTGTAACTATTTTCTGTAAAAATGTGTAAAAATGGGTACATTGCTCAGCGTTGATTTCGTTACTTCAACTCACCTACTACTAGATGTAAAATTTGACGAGCTTTCCAATGCCCCCAGTCCCGTGTCTTTTGGTGCTTCCGTTCCAGAGATATGGTCTCTTGGCAAGGAGCTATGGAAAGCTAACCTAGCTACAGTATGCTATGCGGGTGAACAAGATGGCTGCCTTTTGCTTTTCGTCGAGAGCTCTGAAGGGGCGTGGAGGACCTCTAGAGGCGGGACCATGGCTCACAAGACTTGTAGTTCATAGGCGCTCGAGTTCCGCAAGCGGGGAGGGAAGCCGGGTGACGCGTAACGCGTCATCCGGCTTCCCTAAAAATGTGAGAGATGCCTGATAGGTCAGGCAGTGAAGCTCCAATTTCAAAATATTTCAACGGATTCTAAAACCTTAGGGGCGTGAGATTGATATATATTCATATTCCCCACGGTAAAGCCGTCCTTTAAGCATTGCCATAGCTCATTTCTATCATCACAAGAGAAATATTGCCATCTCATTATTGATGCATCTGAAACAATCATTCAGCAGTTTGTGGTAACCAGTCTTATTTAGGAAAGGCACAGTATAGGATGTCTGAGCTGAAAAAAGACAAAAGGAAAATCAAAGTCAATTAAATTCGGGGAGGATCTGTGTAAACATGTCCATGCCCATAGAGAGAGTTTCCTCTGTCTGGCAGCAATGTCTCTCACAGAGGGAGCTCTTGAGCTACAAATGGGGACACGAGCGTATGCCAAACGACAGGAGGGGGAGAGGGAGAGAGTCTGAGAAGAGGAGAGAACAAAGAGAGTGACTAAGAGAGTGACAGAGGGAGAGACAGTCAAACCAAGCCAGACACAGCGGAAGTGAAGAAGTGGGGGAGAGAGACAGGGACTTATAATTGAGGCACCTCGCTTACATCCAGCCACCTGACCTTGACACTGTTGTTAAGGGATATCAGGGCTCCACTGAGACCGCTTCAAAACTTGCTTTTCACCAGAGTGAAATGGCAAAAGCATGACAGGAAGAAGGTTAACTGGAATAAATTAATTTGTGGTGAACGGTGGAAAAATTAGCAATAACTGTGGGCTGCAGTATTACAGAATTTAATGGATCTGGCATAAATTGAAGAGTTCCTATAGAGCTGGTGTAAATCCTCAAAGCAGGGTGTCATAGTGAATTTGGGAAAACGCCCCTCAACCGGGTTCAAGCCCCTGTGACGGTAATCATCCGCTGAAGTGTCCTTGAGCAATACAGTGAATCCCTGCCAACCCCTGGGGCGCGATGCTGCAGCCGACCTTTCGGTCTGTGGAGAAGGGCAACTGAACGGAATTCCCCTATGCGGCTCAATGAAGTATCATATTATTGTCAGTACTCATTTTGTAAGAGTAGGTGCTATGTTTTCCAAATGGTGGATGCCTGATTTTAAGACAAAACTCTTCAATTGTTCTTTGGTACAAATTTAAAGGGATAGATCTCTTCTTCTTTTTTAAGTCTAGCCCCATTTGCCCTATTCCTATCCATCCTGTTCCTCATAGTAGCTCTGGAAACAAATGCAAGGTCAATGGGGTCACGCTCCTGTATGTACAAGCTGACTGAAGCTCACTGAAATGTACTTTGTGTGCTCTGTGGATGAGATTTCAGTGAGCCTCAGTCAGCTTATCGCATTAGGTGTTGCCCAACTTTCCACAGCTACAGGATCAACATCATCATTTGTAAGTAGCAAATAGAGCTAGACTTTAAGAAATGTGAACTGTCCCTTTAATGTGACTTCATCAGGTCTTATTGCATAACTACCAGCCTATGATGTGTCCATTCTCTTCACCCTATATTTTGCAGATCACAGGTATCAGCCGATATACTTGTCTCATGATCAAATTGGATACACTGTACATGGTTCACGATTCAATACAACCAAGTTACAATCTAATTAATTAATCATGTTTAATTACAGCAGAATATCACTTTACACAATCATGTTTATTTCCTTTCTAGCAAATGTTATCAACTATTTAAAAATGTAATTGCAGAGTGAAAATAATATAGTTTGGATTTGGATGGAGACTAAGAGCTTGTGACATTGTGATGGAGCTGGGCTGTGGTAGCCTAAAGGTTAGAGAAGCGAGCTTGTGACCAGAAGGTCATCGGATCAATCCCCCAGACTGGCAGGATAAATGTAGGTGAGGAAAGTGAAAAAGCAGCGCTTGCCCCTCCCTCATTACCACCACTGAGGTGCCCTTGAGCAAGGCCCTTAACCCCAACCGCTCCACTGGAGCTGCTCAGTGGCCAGCAGATCAGACTGTGGTTGTACTGGTCAGCTTCCAGGTGTGAATGTCTGTGTGAATCGGGGGGAAAGAGAGCATTGCTCTTCGGAAACTCCCCCTGAATCGATAAATAAATAAAGATTCTGCCCCACGACACATATTTGTCACCTGTTGTATTGCTACATGGAATTTTGATTTATCGTCCCATCCCGAAGTTATCACCAAAGTCAGTGAATAAGTCAAGTGGATATTTGGGGTCTCTTGGCTGGAGAAATGGCAGGCAGCACAGCCAGTGAAGTATGTCCCTCAGAGGTGTCAGGTGAAATAGCCTCAGCTACGTATATGATAAGGTGTAACTTTGAAGTTGTGAATGGGTGTGGAGGTATGAGTCAACCTCTCTGGGATGGTGTGACCACCACACCCCCATCTCAGAGTGTCTCTCCTGTCTACAACACTTACACATGTCCTCTCCTTGGCGACACAATCTCCCAGTTTAAGCGAATGCAGTAATCTTGGGAGTATTTAACATACAGTATTGCATTACAAGTGGGTTCTATGGATGTTTTAGTTCACACACACACAAATCACTTTTTGTTTTTTTATGCATTTTATCCAATCCAATATTCAGCCAAGCAAAGCAATATTTGACGTTTACCAATGGAATGCGAGCAAGTTTAGTCTTCCCCCCAATGAACAGCAAGCTACTTCCTATCACAATGTAGCATCAATTCCGTAGTGTAGCACAGCTGGAATATTTGAATGAAGTTTATGAAAATGATGAAAGCTGGTGAAGATAGACAGAGATAAAACAAAGAGTAACAAAAAAGATGGAGTAAGGAAAACAAACGGTGATACGTATGGATTGATACTGTAATCGGGTGGAGACACGAAACCGTTTTGACACTTGGTGCGACAAATGAATGGAAGCGGGTGTTTGTTCTGCACTGTGTGCTCAACCAGCAGAAAGAACGTGCTCCTTCCACATGTGGTCAATCCCAGACACTACGCCGCTGTACTGCACTCCCATATCGGAGCACCTTGCCGGGAGCGATAGTTCCAGCGGCTGCTCCAGCAGCAGTGACAGACCTGAGCGTGATTCTGTCTTTCACTGTTTACTATCATCATGCATGCAGCATAAACATGTGCCACTGCTTTGGCTGTTCTCTACAGAGCTCCCCAGGGGTCACCTGGTAAGATAAAAATGTATGTGGAAATCCATATAGGCACCGATTGGTAAATCGTGCACCGTTTACTATTAGTAGTAAATACTAAAGCATGTGCATGGATTAGTAGACCGTGCACACGGATTTGTAATATATTGATCATGTCAAACGGTGACACCACAGCGGCCCACAGAGTTGCATACTGTATACAGTACGGTAAAATCCAATCAACACGCTTTTTCTACAAGCATGATTTGTATGGAGTAAATAGGTTTCGTATTGTCACCAAAACACACATCGGATCATAAATTAGACCTAGTGGTGTGATTAATCAATGCTTATGGCTCACATACAGTATGGTCTAGGTGCCTATAATGGCTGTTACAACTCACTATATGTATGCCAAGCTCTGTGTAATGGCTTTGGCTCACTGTAGATAGGCCTAGATAGTTTCTCTTTGAGGTTATCAACGTAGATATTACAAATCTGTACGCATGGCTTACTAATCCCTGGTCATGGTTTAGGAGTAAATTTTAAGAAAACTGCACCCCTTTGATATCTGCATCATTTATTTATATTTTCTGTGTACCAGGTGACCCCTGGGGGGGGCGCCACAGTTGTTATTATTGCACTAGGTTTATAGCTTAATAATGCCGTGTTGAATATTCATTCATTCAGCACAGAAATGTGGCAATTATTTTTTGTTGTTGTCCCTATTATTGGACTAGTTTTATAGAGAAATAGAGAAATAAATGGTGTGGTGGTGTAGTGTGTAATGAAATAAATAAATAAACAAACAGTCTGGAACAGTTCAGGCTCAGAATGTTTTTTCTGCTTTAAATTAAGCCCTGTGAATGTTAACTCAAAATATCCCCCAGCTTTATTTTGCTTGACACTGGTGGCAAACATGCATACTAACACACTTGGCTCCTCCGGCTATGGTCACTCATCTCCCATCAGTGTCTTGTACCGAGTGCCATGCCTCTTATAAGAACACACCCTGCTGTCCTCCTGTGTGCTCTGTACTACTCATTGTCTTATTGTTTGACACCAGCAACGTATCAAGTATCAAAGGAAAATGTGCCTTGGCAAAGAGAATCGACCATCTTCAGGTTAGTGCATGACACGCATTTAGTCGCTTGGCATGTTGTCAAGGAAGGAGAACTCAGCCACTGTGTCCCTGTGAGTTTCTTATTGTCTTTATTGCAGAGGGCACAGGCCCTAACATCTCACAGAGTGCCAGCACACCGCACCGACTGATTTCCTCAACACTTCCTGGGGGATTGTCATCACCCCAGGTCAATGTCTAAACTTTCCCATGCATCAAAATATATTGTAATTGACTCCATTTGTAATTCCTCTAGAGATCTGGCACAGGGCTGTAGTTCTGATGGCTGCCAAAAGCAATAAAGTCTCATAGGCATGACTCCCATTGTAAACAAGACCTTTCTCCAGAGTGTGAGATACAGTGCAGTCTAGTCTTCTGCTGTCTGCCTGACTGTGCTTTCGCTCTCTGGCCCCGGTCCATACTTGGGTCATGTATTTTTTAATCTATTTTGGAATGATCTGATCATTTTTGTTCTCGTGTTTACCGTTTGCACGCTCCACTCCATAGATTTTGCACTTGTTGTTCAGGGTCTTCAACATATTGAATAAATCCCAATGTTGGCTGGAAGGGAAATCAATGATGTGATGCACCTAAGATGCATTTTAAGCAGCCAACGTTCTATTCTGGTGTGTCTTGATATAATATAATGCTGTGTGATACATTGCATCGTATCACCATTTGCAATTAAATGGTTCCCATTTTTAACAGTTCCCATTTTATTAGCAGTAGCATAGTTTGTCCACTGTTTTCGATATTCCATTATCGTAAATTGGTCCAAGCCTAATATGCACTGTTAGCAGTCATCAGCTCCTCAGTTTATACGCTGTTCTTCATTTTCCTGTTTGCTAAAGCAACATCTGTGAGTATAGTTCATCTGGAAACATAATTATTTTGTGTCTTTACGAATAATGAAGTACCGTATATATTTTTGCCGTAGTTGAATTTACTGCTAGCTCCATATTTCTATGCTATTTGCTATGTGGCTACTGTAGGCTAGGCTAGCTCCATATCTCTATGCTAATTTGCCATGTGGCTAGGCTACAGTAGGCTAGCTCTGTATCTCCATGCTATTTGCCTAAATATTTACTTCATGAAAATCAACCCCTTTGCTGTGGAGTTTTTGGAAATGTTTATCTGGTTGGATAGCTAACTTGCTCAGTTAGCGAGGCCATTACATCAAGAGTAAAATGGTCTCCTTCACATTTTAATGACACCCCCTCACCCTTTTAACCGTCAACTCAAAAATAATCCTTTCAAACAGGCCATTGTTTACAAATAATACCTTGCTGCTTTGTGTATGCAATGGCTGTAATCAATTTGGTCCGTGCAGAGCTGTTGGCAAGTGGAACATGGAAGAGTATTTCGATGCCTTTTTTCATTGCTGGCACTACTGCTGGCTGCAGGCGACGTCCACAAACAGATCCCCTAAAGGTAAAGAGGGGAAGCAGGGACTCTCCCACAGCCAGTCCATGGCCACAATGGCTCGCCAGATTAGTGCTGTCTGCTACCTGGATGTTTCACTGCTGCTTGGCAAGTTTTACATATTGCCACAATTTGACCAGGTTTTCCAACTTAATAAACAAAAACAAAATGGGATTACGCTTTGTTCATTCCCTGGTGTCTGCTGTGTCATATATTTGCTCTGCGGTCAGCATTCTTAACTAAACAACGGCACATTGGGCAGAGGAGCATTGGTTCAATTCAAGCTGTTTGAATCGATGCAGCCACATCTTTGATATTAAGGCATATCGATTTGAATTGGTGAATTGTTACACCCCTACTGTAATTGTAATTAATGTAATAGCATTGTTATTGTGTTTTAAACAAGTTACATATGTTTGCATTGTCATATTGATCATTTGTGTAGAGAAGATGATCAGCCCGAGGTACAACCAGCCACTGAGGTGAGCAATCAGGAAGAGGATGATGACCTGATGACCACGGCTATATATACTGCACACGTTACTCTTCGGTGATTGGCTCAGCAGACGAAGATGTGCGACGTCACAACAGACGTCATATTGACAGATGACATGGGCTGATTGGCTATTGAGGATGGGGTGATATATCAGGTGACACACGTCATAACAGACGTCATATTTGACAGATGTTGTGGGCTGATAGGCTATTGAGGATGGGGTGATATGTGGTGACGTGACAGCGTCTTCATTCTTGAAACTCGGTCCGTGAGAGAACACATTTGTGTAGATTTTGGTTTCATTATGTAATAATGGAATGTAATGGTAACTTGTGAGTTATTTGTCACTCAAATTTCAGATCATAATTGTACTGTACACACTACATTACATTTATTGTCTCTGCTCTAAAATATTAAGTGTAATTTATTTCCTTTCCTCTAATAGTAATCTTGATCTGTTTAAAGGATTGGAATGCATGTTCACTCCTTCAGTGTGTAAGCAGATTGAAAGCTTTACCATTACATATTTTAACCTTATGGTTTTGTTGTGGGGAGGCACGTCCATTCTAACCAGCAAATAAATCCTTCATTATGATAACAGTTTTGCTACATGGAGGATTTGAGGAAAATGCAAATTAAAAGAGTAAGTAGAGCAAAAGTAAAAGGGATTCACCCTTTTACAGTATTTCCACACGATTAGCACAACATTGATGGTGATTGTAATTATGATTGCTTGTGTATTGCATGGATTTGTGTCCTCCCTCAGTGAAATTAATTGCACTGTCTGCCAAAGACTGATTTTATTTTTCTGGTACTCAGTAATGTAATTATTCTGCTTTAAAGTGCAACATAACGATATAAACCGCTAAGCACTTTGATGAACTTTGGCATTTTATCCTTGTGGAACAGCATTGAAAGTCGTCGCAAAACCGGCTAATTGAATCCCCTCGTTAAAAATTACAGTTAATGTTGTGCCTTGAAGTTTTCTCTAAACTCCTTTGCGCGTGCTGTTCATTCAATTTCCTCGTTTGCTACTTTCACTTGCCGACTTGTTTTCCAGCATCAGAGGATGTGAAGTAATCAGAAAGAACAATACGACTGCTTTGTCACAGTAACAATGTATCACTTTCACTCCTGCAACTGGAGCTACTTTGATTCCCGCTGAAGGGGGACACAGGCGTGTAGTGTTTATCCTTTTGTCTCCTTCCTCGGCTACGCGATACTGCTGCTCTCTAGTCTGCCTCCCACTTCATCTGCTATTCACTTCCAGGTGCCACCAACAGCTAGATGAAAAAACACAAAGCAGGAGTTTTGTAAAAGAAGAAGAAGAAAAAAGATTCGGTCTTGGCGTTAAAGAACTGTACAATTCACGAAATACCTGTAATTCTCACACAATGCCATGTTACAAACAAGAGATTCACCTTGGTCTTGGTATTCTCCTGCTAATCAATAGGCAATTTCAGCCTGATGTGATGAAGATGCTCTTTGGTACGCATTCTGTGTAATTGCTCATGCGTAGTAGAGAGGAGTCCTCTCAAGGTCACCCTCTCTTCCCACCCCGTGTCGTACATGCACAGAGGCTGGGAGAGGCTCGAAGAAGAGTTCCTAATAAGCTGTGGTCCAGAGGAATCGTACCGGCCCCTTAAAGGGTTTCACTTTTAGGATCTCTACAGCTTGAAACTCATTTTCTCTATGATTGAAGGGCTGATGTTAGCGACAGCGTAGCTGTACTCCTGTCAGCCAAACTGACTCCATTCATCTGTTTGGAAGGATTAGAAAAAGAACACACGGGACTTAATGGACCTGCACTAATTGCAATGGGTGTCCATTTAATGTTGTTGGGTAGTTTCTCCTTCTGCTTCCTCCTTGGTTCAGCACGCAATCTGTCAGACGAGAGCCTTGGCTTTGAGTCATGGGTCCAGTCCATGTCTTAATTACATGAGCTGAAATGAATATGCTCTATATGGAGTAAATTTCCAGTGATAAATCTCGACTCTAATTATTCAACCAATCAGCCTTCCCCTTACTCGCTCTCCTCAACATTTAATGACCCAATCTAGCATTTGAGCATTTGTCTCACCAGTCGAGTCCAGTCTACTTCATCAGAATGATGACATTTTCCTCTCAGATTGATCATAAGACGTCTTGATGGCTAGTCTTATGGCAGTCACAACCACAGCCAGAACAAGGTTACTGTGCAGTAAAGCTGTGCAGCAGGCAAATTGTTGTATAGTAAATGGTAAATTGACTGACGACCGCTCAAAGCGATTTACAGTACAGTGTATCTACATTTACCCGCTCATATTCACAAAACGATGGTGTCTTCAGCCATGCAAGGCCCCAACTGCTCGTCGTCGGGTCAATTAGGGGTTCAGTGTCTTGCTCAAGAACACGTGGGCATGCAGAGGGAGCGAACCGGGGACCTTCCGATTCCCAGATGACAACTCTACCTCCTGAGCTACTGCCGCCCCCAAAGAAGTAATGGCATAGTTGTGCATTTTTCGAATTAGCAGGGGTCAGTTTTTACTTCTGTATTGTCCCATAAAGCATGAGATTGGATTTTCAGTTACAAGAAGTTGCAAAAAGTCCCTTTTTAAATTAATTCAAATTGGGCTAATCATATATTGTAAGCACATATCTCCTCACAACCTCTCTCGTTCTCTCTCCCCATCCCTCTCTCTTACATTCTCTCAGACACACAAACATGCATACCCCGACTCACACCCTTGAGGACATGAATGCATTTATGAACGACCTTCTCCTTTGGTTTTATGTTACATTTGTCTTTGTTTGCACAAGTGTGTAGATTATTTAAAACTTGATCCTTTATGCTATGTTGGCAGCGATGTTCAAAATAAATCTCAATTTCCTTTGTAACCTTTGGCGGCATCGCAAGAGCACTGGATGAAAGATTGGTATTATTTGTCCATAAATCAAAATGAAAATTGCCCCCTCCTTTCAAATGACTGAATATAACGTTGACATCTTCACATTACAGCAGATGATTTGGTATTGTGAGTTGCACAGGATTTTTCCCTGGCAGTTTATTTGAAGGAAACGGGGCAAGGCTTAATGAAATAGTTTTTGTCTGTCTCTTGCTCACTGGAATGAATAATGCCTCAGTGACCAGCTTTACAGAGCCGGGCCAGTTTTACAGATCCCATATCAGTAACCAGCTTTACGGAGCCGGGCCAGTTTTACAGATCCCATATCAGTAACCAGCTTTACGGATCCGGGCCAGTTTTACAGATCTCATATCAGTGACCAGCTTTACAGAGCCTGGCCAGTTTTACAGATCTCATATCAGTGACCAGCTTTATAGAGCCTGGCCAGTTTTACAGATCTCATATCAGTGACCAGCTTTACAGAGCCTGGCCAGTTTTACAGATCTCATATCAGTGACCAGCTTTACAAAACCGGGCCAGTTTTACAGATCTCATATCAGTGACCAGCTTTACAGAGCCTGGCCAGTTTTACAGATCTCATATCAGTGACCAGCTTTACAGAACTGGGCCAGTTTTACAGATCTCATATCAGTGACCAGCTTTACAGAGACGGGCCAGTTTTACAGATCCCATATCAGTGACCAGCTTTACAGAGCCTGGCCAGTTTTACAGATCTCATATCAGTGACCAGCTTTACAGAGCCTGGCCAGTTTTACAGATCTCATATCAGTGACCAGCTTTACAGAGACGGGCCAGTTTTACAGATCCCATATCAGTGACCAGCTTTACAGAGCCCATATCAGTGACTGAAAGATTTTGACCACAGAAGGCTTTTTCATGCTGGTCTGTCATTCATGCCTTCCCTCCAACAGTCCTTTTCTATTGGTTGACAAGAAGTGTAGCTAACTAAAGCATACTGCAGATAACATAAAGAAGAAATGAAATGATGTTCCTTGTGTAAGAAGTTAGCTGGAGAAAAAATGTGTATGCGTATATCCAGCTTAGAAGCCTTTACACAGAGTTTTCTGTGTCACTAAAAGACACTGGCAGGCCTTGCTGACAGTAGTGTTTCAGAAATCCTCTCTCCCTATGAGGAAGATGCGTATAGTCCCCTCCGCCCCCTCTGTGTCTCCTCTGATCCATTTGGAATGTGTATTCAGAAGATACCACTGTTGACGTGTTTCGTCGCCTGAAAAAAGCTGCTTTATTTTTGTGTTAGTTTTACTAATGATATCCCAGAAGAATACTCGCTTCATTCTCTAGAAGCTTCCTGCAGAGATGAGAGTGAGAGAGGGTAGTCCTATTAATGTATATGTCTTTTTAAAAAGCTTCCACCTCCCCGTGTGTGTGTGTGTGTGTGTGTGTGTGTGTACTTTCAGAGCGACTGTAAAATACAAATTTAGATCTATTTTCCCCCCAGAGGCTTTTGTTTTTAATGTTGACCCTCATTCAGCAGTATTATTAACTCTCATAAATGTATTCCCCTTGCCAGCTAATGGGCTTGTAAAGGAGTCGTAAACTTTCTTTTAAAGGTCCCATTTTCATCAAACATGATTTCCCTTGCCTCTTTGATTATAAAGGACTTCGGCGTGCTACATAAACATGGTGGACATCTCAAAACACACGATCCTCAGATACAGTAAAGCCACACCAACCATGTAAGGAGAAAATGCCTCCAAACGAGTTGTTTTGACTCCCGTAACTTTGTGACATCACAAAGTAACACTTGTTTCATTTGCCCGCTTACAAAGTTCAAAGTCAGACGGACAAACCCGTCTTTATTGTCACACGACAACCCAACACACATGCCGAGGGTGGCCGGTGAAATATAGTCTCTGCTTTTAACCCATCCAGGCTAGTCCTTCCTCCAGGGGGCAGGCCAGGAGCAGTGGGCAGCTTTCTTGTGTACAGCGCCCGGGGACCAACTTCAGACATTGTCGTCACTGGTCAGGTGATGATCTTCTGCATGGTTTTAGTGGGGGAGAACATGCAAACTCCACACAGAAAGGCCCTTTTTGATGAGGCCCCACCTGGGCCATAGGTACTGAGGACATGGCAGGGACACACCCTCCATGATGCGACCATGCATCCCAGGTGGGAATCGAACCCAGGACCTTCTAGCTGTGAGGCGACAGCGCTACCACTGTGCCACCCCCCCCCCCCCCACACACACACACACAGCACCGCCCCTGCCAACGGAATGTGGAAGACCAAACCTTGTTGTCAGTAGCTGCGTAGTATGGAAAAATGTCCACAAAACAATCATCTGCACCAAAGATGGATCTTATCAGAGGTCCTACACCTTCAAAACTGTGCATAGTTAAGGAGGGGAGAGACAAAGCAGATAGAGAAGTCCCACAGGCTGGATTTTAGTTTTTTTTCTCCCCGCAACAGAATTAATAACCTTGTGTTTTAAAGACCCAGGAGACTTGTTTTAAACTGCTAAAAAATTGCATAAAATGGGACCTTTAAAGGAGGACTTACCCCCTAGATATGTATTAGAACAGTGATTTGAAAATACCTATTGAAAAAACCAAGAAATGACATATACTCTTGTCTATACTAGACTCTTTGGCTGTGTTAAGTCAAGATTTTTTTTCGGAAATCGACGCCATTACAGTTTGCATACTGCCTCAAAAATAATTTATTTGAGAGGGGCGATATCTTTATAAATATCATCAACTAGCCAACGCTGGTGGCCTGTATGGAAACAGAAAATCCTGAAATGGTTGATAGTTATATCAATTTGGCCATTCAGTGGCGAACTAGAAATTTAATTATTTTTGTCCCATTTTGTCCCATGTGTGTGTGCGTGGCTTGCATGTGGCTTGTCTAAACTTACGTTAAGAGCCTCGCTGCTCGCAGCACACAGTGAGGACAAACCTCTCGCTCTGGGGTAACACAATGCGAGATTTCTCCACGTAATTCCCTCGTCTAACTAGAGATAAACCGCGCAATGAAATCCGTTTTTAATTTGCGTTTTGGGGCTTTTTACCACCTTTTCGTTTTGGGGCACCTCTGATTTTTCCTCTCAGGACGCAGGAGGCAGCGCAGAGCTCTTCTCCTCCTCACACTGTTCCCATGCGAATCCCCCCGAGCAGCACACACACACAGACAGAGCCAGTCGCTCTGCTCTGCTGACTTGATTTCCATAAAAGTTGGCGTTGCTTGTACACAGTGATGATATTATATTAGCCGATATGTTTAGAGAAGCTTTGTCACATTGTCACGTCGTAGTATAGCGTTATATTTTACATGTCCGCTAAACTGCGACGAGATTTGTTTGCGGAAATATCAGACTGCTCTCTCTGCTGCTCTGAGCACAGAGAGCCCAGCTGCTGCTGGCCTGCTGCGCGCGCCCGTGGAGCTTGGGGCTCGTCCATGTAACAGTACGACTCTCGCCTGCCTGGGCTGGAAACAGTGCTTGCAACTCGGACTGATAATATAAACATCATCATTCGAGCTTATCCAGGTAAGATATCAATAAAGTAGTGACACATTCAGCGGGAAACTAACTATAATTAAGACATGTGCCAACTTTGACAACGTTTGGTTCAGTATTTTAAGAGCAAACTTCAATAAGAATAGGCTTGGAGTTCTGAGGAGCCGAAAGGGTACAGAGGGGGTAGGGGAGTAATTATCTTGAAATCCCATAGTCTTTGGGGGCACTGTGACGTCAGTGTGCCCCTAATCTCCCATTCATTTGAGAAAAAAAAAAAAAGCAGTCTTTGACCCTAAGAGGGCGCTTATGCCAGATATGCTGCTGAAAAATGATACAAATGGTAAAATGGCAACAGTTTGGTGTCAAATGTGGAAATTCTGACCAGAATTCTTCACACATCACCCCCAAAGTCATATATATTGGTTAAAAGCTGAAAAAAAGTGTTTTGGAGGTAAGTACTCCTTTAAGCTCATAAGTGTGTCCCTTCGTTGTTCACCTGGTATTTCTGTCTTATTACAATTACCAACCAAATGAATAGGTTTGGTTGTGTGAAGAGCCACGACACTGTATGAACTTCAGTCACTATAATGCAGAGTGTCAATTTGTCTTGTGGAAAAATAATTCAAATGTAAATAACGTGGACCCAGGGCTTCATGTTGATATAATAAATGTCTCTGCTGTGACATCACTGTAATTTGCTTGCGTCTCTGTTTCCTAGCTACCATGGGCAGCGAGAGCAGTTATTAGCTATAGCACCGCTGTCACTCAAGCTGCAATGAACCTTTCTGAGCCACAATGACTGATGAACACCTTCACAAGATATGATGCATTCATGTGGGTGTCATCTCTCCACGTCCTGCATCTGTCTGCCCACCTCTCCAGCTCCTCATTTTCCCATTGCACCATCAGTGTGTGCCTCAGATCACAGTGACAAGAGTGTGAGCATCTCTGAGGGCCTATCAGAGGAGGAGCAGACTGTGATACTGTGGCTCTCTCACTACTGTCACCCCCAGGACTGATGAGGAGAGGTGGTGAGTCTCCCAGTCAGTCACCAGCAGATCCCCCCAGCCAGCCAGTCAGCTCTAGCCTCCAACTCCACTAATGATGACACTGACCTCGCCCCTCACTGTTAGTGTGTTGTTTGATTGAGACATGGCTGGCAGTTGTATCTGTCTGCATGTGTGTGTGTGTGTGTGTGTGTGCGTGTGTGTGTGTGTGTGTGTGTGTGTGTGTGTGTGTGTGTGCTTTCACTGGTCAGTGGGGATGGATGGGTGTGTTTACTGTGTTATTGTCTCCACCCCTACAGTCTGATTGTCAGAACATGAGAAGAAGAGTTGATCCAAGTCATATAATGGGTGTACATGTTGACCCTTTTATTTGTGAGGTCACCCTGCTTGGTAGCTTGTGCGTAACCCCTTTCCCCACACTTGGCTCTTCAAGTAGACCCTAGTGGATGCAGTAACCCGTGCATAAGTAGGAAGCAGGGTTCAAACAGAATCAAATGTTCTGGGACTGTCCTCAATGGTGCCTTATTTAAGATGATCAAGCAAACCACAGTGACCAATGTATTCCAACTATACTGGAGCAATCACTGTGAATGCATGGGAGAAGAGCTATCTTTAGTGTGATGTATCTATCTTTAGTGTGATGTATCTATCTTTAGTGTGATGTATCTATCTTTAGTGTGATGTATCTATCTTTAGTGTCATGTATCTATCTTTAGTGTGATGTATCTATCTTTAGTGTGATGTATCTATCTTTAGTGTCATGTATCTATCTTTAGTGTGATGTATCTATCTTTAGTGTGATGTATCTATCTTTAGTGTCATGTATCTATCTTTAGTGTGATGTATCTATCTTTAGTGTCATGTATCTATCTTTAGTGTCATGTATCTATCTTTAGTGTGATATAGCTATCTTTAGTGTGATGTATCTATCTTTAGTGTGATGTATCTATCTTTAGTGTGATGTATCTATCTTTAGTGTGATGTATCTGTCTTTAGTGTGATGTATCTATCTTTAGTGTGATGTATCTATCTTTAGTGTGATGTATCTATCTTTAGTGTGATGTATCTATCTTTAGTGTGATGTATCTATCTTTAGTGTGATGTATCTATCTTTAGTGTGATGTATCTATCTTTAGTGTCATGTATCTATCTTTAGTGTCATGTATCTATCTTTAGTGTGATGTATCTATCTTTAGTGTCATGTATCTATCTCTAGTGTGATGTATCTATCTTTAGTGTCATGTATCTATCTTTAGTGTGATGTATCTATCTTTAGTGTGATGTATCTATCTTTAGTGTGATGTATCTATCTTTAGTGTGATGTATCTATCTTTAGTGTGATGTATCTATCTTTAGTGTGATGTATCTATCTTTAGTGTCATGTATCTATCTTTAGTGTCATGTATCTATCTTTAGTGTGATGTATCTATCTTTAGTGTGATGTATCTATCTTTAGTGTCATGTATCTATCTTTAGTGTGATGTATCTATCTTTAGTGTCATGTATCTATCTTTAGTGTGATGTATCTATCTTTAGTGTGATGTATCTATCTTTAGTGTGATGTATCTATCTTTAGTGTGATGTATCTATCTTTAGTGTGATGTATCTATCTTTAGTGTGATGTATCTATCTTTAGTGTGATGTATCTATCTTTAGTGTGATGTATCTATCTTTAGTGTGATGTATCTATCTTTAGTGTGATGTATCTATCTTTAGTGTCATGTATCTATCTTTAGTGTGATGTATCTATCTTTAGTGTCATGTATCTATCTTTAGTGTCATGTATCTATCTTTAGTGTGATAGACACTGTTGGTCAGATTTTGCTGAAACTTGGTACACACTGTGTTCTGGTCACTACACTGATTAGCCCTGGGACCTGGGTCCTGAGAATTGCAGGTCAAAACAAGGTGGCATGTGTGCTACTGATTTGGGGGACTACATCATTCATGCAGGTGACATGTTTACTGTCACCTTGTTACTTGTTGTTTTTATGCCTCCGCACTGGCGACAGCCATGGTCAGAGGCAATATTATGTATTTGGGTTGTCCGTCTGTCCCTCCCTCCGTCCGTCCGTCCGTCCGTCCGTCCGTCCGTCTCAATTCTCCTTAACGCGATATTTCAGGAACACCTTGAGGGAATTTCTCTGAATTTGGCACACACGTTCACTTGGACTTGGATGAGCTGATTACAATTTGGTGGTCAAAGGTCAAGGTCTGTGACCTCACAAAATCCATTTTTGGCCATAACTCAAGAATACATGCTAATTATTACAACATTTCACACAAATGTCTAATAGGATAAATTATGAAGTGATGATCATTTTGAGTATGGACAGGCATGGATGTGAACTGCAATTGACTTATGGCGGAGGCAATTTTTTTTGTCTAGTTAGTTAGTTTTTTACTACTTTCTGGCTGCCTGATCACGAAAGCATTGAACATTCTGATTCCACTATATATTTATACAATTTTGTTTATGAGGTTCCAAGAGCTGAAATTATGTAATTCCTTTAATTGTCAGAAAGCAGCAAAAGCACTTGAAATTGAAATGCATGTGATGCAGTGCAGTACATGCAGAGAGATACTTTCAAGTAAGGATTTATTATAGGGTCCAGTAAGGGCAGCCAATAGTGCAGTGAGCTGACAGAGGCTTTGAAATTAAATGAAATATATGGCTTGATTTCAAATACTCGTCATGGTTTATCTCTAAAGTGCCAAAAGATCAAGACACTTATTGAGCGGACAACTTTTGGTATATAACTTTTGGAAGACATTCTATAATTTGACACTTTTTTCCTCTCTGAGAGTTATTTTGAGACCGTGCGTGCGTGCGTGTGTGTGTGTGTGTGTGTGTGGGGGGGGGGGGGGGGTGTACTGTATGTATGTGTGTGTCAATATGTCTAAAGCCTTAACAGCCACCTAAACATGGTACGGCATCTATGTTCCTGTCCCGTCTGATCCCTTAAGACACAGGCCGCTCTTTGAAGTCTCCACTTGAAAGGCCTGATCTGAATACTGCAGATTCCACAGCAACTCTGTACACACTGATTACACGCTGCTTAACGAGCCAGTGTAGATGCACACACATTCACACTGATTACACACTGCTTAACGAGCCAGTGTAGACGCACACACATTCACACATACAAACTTTCTAGGCCACGCGCACATGACTTATGCAAAAGTCAGTGTGTCACAGCACACTCGGTAAAAGTCAGTCATAGCTGGAGTTGATTTTGCAGCAGAACAAACTTTTCAGTCATCCGCCCCTATTTTTATCATGTCACATTTGAGTGGAAATAAGCACAGTGTGAATCTGATTGTTGTTGCCAATCGGTTTACGTTTCCTTTTTTGCCATTTTCTCCACAGTGCCTGCAGAGATCTTAAACAGCAGTTTGAGCACCATGGAACGCCACATCCAGAGGCTTGAAAACGACATCCAGAATTTCCCCAAGACAGATGACCCGCAAGATAAGTTTGTGGAAAAGATGTCCATATCCTTTTTAACTATTTTTTTGATTTTATTGTGGCTCCCTGCATGGCCTTGTGCTTAAATTTGCTTCTCACAGAGAACCAACCTGTCACACATGTTAGGACACTCTGCGCCACCACATTGTCCACGGCAGTGGGGGAAGGTGTGTGCTTGTGTTCTGCCTGGCAGGGCCAAGCATTTAAAGTCTCTTGGTGTGATTGGTGGCACCCAGGGGAACGTGGGGAATGGATCTGGCTGCCTTGCTGTGAGATGTTGATCAGATCTCCCTCTTCACTCCTCCCAGAGTCCCTCGAGTGAAGTCATGCCTGTAGCTATTTTTACTGCGCTCCACCACTGCCGCCTGGCCCCTGGGGGCCTCTAATAGGGGCTCTAGCCCCTCACACCAACTTATCACCTATCCCTGATTTCATCTCCTGACCGGCCACAGGCCTCCACACAACCATATGTGGGCTATCACCTCTCATGGCACCTCTCCTGTTTCGATAACAGAGTGTTTTCACTTCAACCAAAGCGCTTCTGCTCTCAAATTAAATTAGCCCTGTCTCTGCACTTTTGTGGATGCCCTTTTTAGGGAGAAGGGTCCTCACTGTCGAGCGTTGCATAGATGCGCCGCACCTACTGTATGGATTTATACTTTGGATCAGTGGTGGAAATAAACTCTGTTGTCAATAGCTTGAGGCGAGGGTGTTTCTCTTTCTGAAAGTCCTTCAGTTAAGCAGTCCCCAGTCTCTCTGTCTTTGTCTCCGGCATTATTAAGGAAAGCAAGAATTAGTCCAGAGTAATTTAACAAGCGAGTAGGTGTTTCCATATGCTAGGCGCTCACACTTAAGACAGCATTTAACCTGATTTTTGCTTCCTTTTGTCTTAAACTGGAGATTTATCAAGGCTGACTTTGCACTTTGGGTGGCATAAGAGTAATAGCCTCCTAACGCATTAACAATCTGCTCCCAGTCAAAGAAGGGCACTTAAATTTGTGTAATTAAAAAAAAAGAGGCAGATACCTCCCTGGAGGCAGCTGGGAGGCAGAGCAGGCAGGCAAGAAAGCCGCGCTGCCCCCCAGTGTCACTATCGATTCCCAGGCTCCTCGGAGAACTGGAGGCTTGAGTGAGAGGAAATGGAGAAGTGGAGATATACTGCAGCATGGCTCTCCCTCACTGTCTGGAGTGTCCTCCCCAGAGTGTGGCAAAGAGAAGCTAGCTGGCCATGACTAGAAACACCCCCACTCCCTCCTCTATCTCTCCCCTGCGCCCCATCTCACCTGATGGGGTTTTGGAGGCTTAGTAGGATTTAATAAGATCTATTTTGGTTGCTGCCTTATTTAAAGAATAGGCTGTAGTGGGAAAGAATTGAAAAGCATATTCATTCTGCATCCGTGTTGTGTCCCCAATTGTCTGTGAGTTTTCAACTTTACTGTGTGGGCAAAATAGCCATTGTCATTTTACTTTGACTCATTTTGCCACTCTACTGTAAGCCATATCACTGCGCTAGAAAAGATTCAAATGATGAAAAAACAATGTATAACATGTAGCTGTGACCACTATGCGGATGGTAGGGGCGGCCCACCCTGCTCTGCCACCCTGCATTTCGAAATTTGCCTTTTAGCCACTTGTCATGAACACACACACACACACACACACACACACACACACACACACACACACGCGCGCACGCACACACACACTTGACCTCCATGCCAAATTTCAGCCCTCTGCCCCTGCATTTATACCCCCCTGCCCTTTAGCCAATTGGCATGAACACACACACACACGCACACACACACACACACACACACACACACACACACACACACACACACACACACACACACACACACACACACACTTGACCTCCATGTCAAATTTCAACCTTCTAGGGCAAAAACTGTGCCTGCTAAAGAGAACTGTGGTGGTGAACTTTTTGGTCAACAGAGTGTCTTATAGAGCTGCTGGTCAACAGAGTGTCTTATAGAGCTGCTGGTCAACAGAGTGTCTTATAGAGCTGCTGGTCAACAGAGTGTCTTATAGAGCTGCTGGTCAACAGAGTGTCTTATAGAGCTGCTGGTCAACAGAGTGTCTTATAGAGCTGCTGGTCAACAGAGTGTCTTATAGAGCTGCTGGTCAACAGAGTGTCTTATAGAGCTGCTGGTCAACAGAGTGCCTTATAGAGCTGCTGGTCAACAGAGTGTCTTATAGAGCTGCTGGTCAACAGAGTGCCTTATAGAGCTGCTGGTCAACAGAGTGTCTTATAGAGCTGCTGGTCAACAGAGTGTCTTATAGAGCTGCTGGTCAACAGAGTGCCTTATAGAGCTGCTGGTCAACAGAGTGTCTTATAGAGCTGCTGGTCAACAGAGTGTCTTATAGAGCTGCTGGTCAACAGAGTGCCTTATAGAGCTGCTGGTCAACAGAGTGTCTTATAGAGCTGCTGGTCAACAGAGTGTCTTATAGAGCTGCTGGTCAACAGAGTGTCTTATAGAGCTGCTGGTCAACAGAGTGTCTTATAGAGCTGCTGGTCAACAGAGTGTCTTATAGAGCTGCTGGTCAACAGAGTGTCTTATAGAGCTGCTGGTCAACAGAGTGCCTAATGCCTGGTTCAGACTACACGAATTCAGCCCGATATTAGACCGATTTGGTCGTGCGCGACAGATTTTCAGCGTCGGGCCCGAATATGACCGTCGGGGACGACGATCGGCCGTCTTCACCTCTTGTAGTGTGACATAATCAAAGACCAGCGTCGGGACCAGTCGGGACGTCTAGGACGCCTCACGACGCCCTGACGAAAAGACTGGCATGTCAGTCTTTTGGACATGGTTTCGCCTAGTGTGACACCCCGGAAGACAGGTATCAGGTCCTGGGGAGACCGCTCCCCGCTTATAGTTTTCATTTGCAGGTTAAACAACATGTCACTTCGCTGACAAGGCCTGAATTTTACAATATGTTTTGAAATAAATGTTTAAAAATCGATTGTGTGTTAAAAGCTTGTGTTACGTTTTCATTGGCGTTAATACACTTATAATTAATTTCAATGTCCGCAATTCAGTTGGTTGATGAAATCGATTTGTGGTGTGGGAGATTCCAGCTGTCAAAAGAAGAGAAAAGACTTGCTCCTGGCCAATCCCGGCGCTTGACTGCTGCGTAGGCGGGCACAGGTGGTTTTTGCGTAACCTATGTGCGATTCGAAATAACGCCTCCCCGCTCGATACAGATTTCGCCCGCTCCGCTCCGCTCAAAAGAATAAAAGAGATAAAAAGGCCAGGGTGTTTTAATTTGCGTTTAAACGCCTGGGCAATGGGCATTGCTCACTACAAATAACATGGGCTCAGAAGAGTCGGCTGCATGCTCGTTTCTCTTCCTTCTCATCTCGCAGCAGCGGGCAAGAAAATAGTGGGCGTGCACATGAAGTAAGCCAAGTTTTATTCAAGGCTGGAGCGGACATCACAGTGCATCACAGTAGAGGCTGTCACTCATCCAAATAACGTTAATTCTACAAGGGATATATATAGCACCTGGATTACATATATGTTTCACATAGGGTTGTGTTTGGATTTCAATATTTTATTTTGTCCAATATTGAAATGTTCTACAATTGCATGTAGTGCTAACATAAACATTATTTCTATCTACCACTTTAGCCTATTTAGGCTGATTTGGTTGCTATTTCTTGTCAATGTATTGCATGCTGGGAGATTTCGTTCACAGGTCCGCCTCCCCGACGACCTGTGAACTCGCTGACGACTGCAGACGACGTGATGACGGTGGCGTACGATGCTCTGTCGGTGTTAAGTGAGAATAAACTTGTAGTGTGGCCAGTCTCCCGACCAAGACATGTCACGAATTGATGGCAGTATGATGGCCTCGTCTGACATGGTGACATCGTGAACGACAAAAAATATCGTGTAGTCTGATCCTGGCATTATAGAGCTGCTGGTCAACAGAGTGTCTTATAGAGCTGCTGGTCAACAGAGTGTCTAATGCCTGGTTCAGACTACACGAATTCAGCCCGATATTAGACCGATTTGGTCGTGCGCGACAGATTTTCAGCATCGGGCCCGAATATGACCGTCGGGGACGACGATCGGCCGTCTTCACCTCTTGTAGTGTGACATAATCAAAGACCAGCGTCGGGACCAGTCGGGACGTCTAGGACGCCTCACGACGCCCTGACGAAAAGACTGGCATGTCAGTCTTTTGGACATGGTTTCGCCTAGTGTGACACCCCGGAAGACAGGTATCAGGTCCTGGGGAGACCGCTCCCCGCTTATAGTTTTCATTTGCAGGTTAACCTCTTCCCCCCTAGCGGGCCCGCCGGCGGGCTGAGCCCTTGTCATCTCTCACAAATGACTCTCTATAGCAGCTTAGGAAGCAGGCAGGGAGACGTACAGCACACCAAAATGTCGGGAAGAAACGTGGCTACAAAACTCTGACAAGCATTTGTATTCAAACGAAAAATAATTCCAACCCCAAGCAACAATATCACCATGTAGCAAAAACAAGAAAACAGTGCATGCCTGCGTTTATGTGGTGATTTGTTTTTGTGAGTGAATCTTTTCTCTCCAAACGAGGCGGCTTTCGAAAGCTCGGAGTCTCCTCTTTCCAAAGAGGTATAGCTCGTCTCTGAGAGATGAAAACTCACTCAGTAGGCTGTCAAAGAACAGCAAAAAAGTGTTTAACGTTTTACAGATAAAACTACAAGTTATGTCTTACCTTTGCCGTTTTCCAATCAAAAGTTGTGTTTGACTTCATAAAAACGCTACTAATTGCTACTCCTAATGCCTCTTCATCATCTTAAAGCGTTGTTTTTTTACAGTCATCGTGTTTACAAAGCCATATGGAGGATTTTACATGGAGTGGTCATCTTCACAGAATAGACGAGCTTTGGGTTCAGTCGACAGCATTTCCTGAAAAAACTGCCTGACGTAAATTATTTCAGTTAACGTCGATTCTATTGGCTCTGACGCTTCCATAGAGGTGTCAATCATCGAAATAGGCCAATGGGGTCCCGAGATATCCCTCTGCGTATCGCCCCAGGCTTTGCAGGCAAATTGAAGAAGCCCTTTTGATGCATTTCACAGAGTAAAAATACAGATATAAGGCTTGAGGGTTATCCAAACCATAACGCATATTAACTGAGTACCTATAGTGATATGTAAATAGGAGAAAAAAAAGGTATTTCAGTCTTCTACCATAGAAAACTCAAATGGCACCATGATGCCCAAAATGTGCCCATATCAGGTTCGCCTGGGCCTACATGTAGTAAATCATCTGTAAAATTGCTCTGGTTCACTTTCTAAGGATTTCCTTTGATACAAGCACTCATAAGATATTAGTCTACTGCTCCATAGAATAATTTGGCTACCAACCCATGATTTTCAGGTGCTTTTCATCCAAAATAGTGTTGTTTTTTTTAGGCGGAGCTTGAATTTTTAATTTTTTGCCATGTTCCAACTGATTTTACTAGGATACAGTACTTTTGTAATTGATTCTGACACTTCTACAGCAATCTCACAGGTGTTGGCTAGCTTTTGAAAAAAATAATTTTCAGAAAATACCCTGTAGTTGTGGAGATATACTCCATTCAGTTCGGGCATGTCATTTTCGGCAGGTGAGCTGAAAAATAGGCTTAGGGATTAACAGGTTAAACAACATGTCACTTCGCTGACAAGGCCTGAATTTTACAATATGTTTTGAAATAAATGTTTAAAAATCGATTGTGTGTTAAAAGCTTGTGTTACGTTTTCATTGGCGTTAATACACTTATAATTAATTTCAATGTCCGCAATTCAGTTGGTTGATGAAATCGATTTGTGGTGTGGGAGATTCCAGCTGTCAAAAGAAGAGAAAAGACTTGCTCCTGGCCAATCCCGGCGCTTGACTGCTGCGTAGGCGGGCACAGGTGGTTTTTGCGTAACCTATGTGCGATTCGAAATAACGCCTCCCCGCTCGATACAGATTTCGCCCGCTCCGCTCCGCTCAAAAGAATAAAAGAGATAAAAAGGCCAGGGTGTTTTAATTTGCGTTTAAACGCCTGGGCAATGGGCATTGCTCACTACAAATAACATGGGCTCAGAAGAGTCGGCTGCATGCTCGTTTCTCTTCCTTCTCATCTCGCAGCAGCGGGCAAGAAAATAGTGGGCGTGCACATGAAGTAAGCCAAGTTTTATTCGAGGCTGGAGCGGACATCACAGTGCATCACAGTAGAGGCTGTCACTCATCCAAATAACGTTAATTCTACAAGGGATATATATAGCACCTGGATTACATATATGTTTCACATAGGGTTGTGTTTGGATTTCAATATTTTATTTTGTCCAATATTGAAATGTTCTACAATTGCATGTAGTGCTAACATAAACATTATTTCTATCTACCACTTTAGCCTATTTACGCTGATTTGGTTGCTATTTCTTGTCAATGTATTGCATGCTGGGAGATTTCGTTCACAGGTCCGCCTCCCCGACGACCTGTGAACTCGCTGACGACTGCAGACGACGTGATGACGGTGGCGTACGATGCTCTGTCGGTGTTAAGTGAGAATAAACTTGTAGTGTGGCCAGTCTCCCGACCAAGACATGTCACGAATTGATGGCAGTATGATGGCCTCGTCTGACATGGTGACATCGTGAACGACAAAAAATATCGTGTAGTCTGATCCTGGCATTATAGAGCTGCTGGTCAACAGAGTGTCTTATAGAGCTGCTGGTCAACAGAGTGTCTTATAGAGCTGCTGGTCAACAGAGTGTCTTATAGAGCTGCTGGTCAACAGAGTGTCTTATAGAGCTGCTGGTCAACAGAGTGCCTTATAGAGCTGCTGGTCAACAGAGTGTCTTATAGAGCTGCTGGTCAACAGAGTGTCTTATAGAGCTGCTGGTCAACAGAGTGCCTTATAGAGCTGCTGGTCAACAGAGTGTCTTATAGAGCTGCTGGTCAACAGAGTGTCTTATAGAGCTGCTGGTCAACAGAGTGCCTTATAGAGCTGCTGGTCAACAGAGTGTCTTATAGAGCTGCTGGTCAACAGAGTGTCTTATAGAGCTGCTGGTCAAAAGAGTGCCTTATAGAGCTGCTGGTCAACAGAGTGCCTTATAGAGCTGCTGGTCAACAGAGTGCCTTATAGAGCTGCTGGTCAACAGAGTGTCTTATAGAGCTGCTGGTCAACAGAGTGCCTTATAGAGCTGCTGGTCAACAGAGTGTCTTATAGAGCTGCTGGTCAACAGAGTGCCTTATAGAGCTGCTGGTCAACAGAGTGTCTTAGGGTGCTTTCTCACTGGGAATGATTGCTTTCGTTCCGTTCCGCACCCGGGAACGATTGGCCGCCCTCCCCTCTTCCCCGCTGGTCAGCTTTCACATTACAACATTTCTTCCGCGCTCGGAAACGGGACAGAGTGCACTTGCGTCATCAACTATGCCTGGACTTTATCCTCGCCCGTGTGTTGTTGTCTATGTGGTTCGGAACGGTTGGCTTTCACACTCGCAAGTGTTCCGTGCCCGGGCACGCCAAAGCGCTTCCCAGACCACCTTTTCAAGTGGATCCTGTCGCGGTTCCCCGTTGCGCGCCCGGGCGCGGAGCGGAGCGGAACGGAACGCACCGTTCACAGTCATCAAACGTTCCGAAACAGGGGTCAATTTGGGGACAAGTGTGCCCAGGAACGGTACCGGGGCGCCAGTGAGAAAGCAGATTAAAATAAAAGTGTGTGCTTATTTTGGTCTATCACTTTGCTTCCTGGAGTGTTTGACCTCCCTTTGGGGAATGAAGTGGTACAATTCACATGTAATCAATGTAATCAAAAATAACAAGGGGTTTTGTAAAACTTTTCTCTTTAACAACCCTACCATCAACTCACATGAATAGAAAAGGAGGATAATAATGGAGATTTTCAAAATGGAAAACGCAGCTTTGTTTTCGGCACACATTCTTTTGCCCCATACAAATACAAAGCACAGGTGAATCCAAGTAGTTTCTCCTTGACGTGTATAGTAGTACTACACATCAGAACACTTGATGTATAGTACTACACATCAGAACACTGGAAAGAATGCAATCAAATTCCCTCAATATTGTTGGAAGGCAGTTGTTTTGTCTGTGGTTCTCAGTTCAATCCATCATTTTCTGTGTGCTAGTTTTCTTTTGTGCTACTTTGCAGCTGTTAAGATATCAGATGTTGGGCTGTTCTTGCAAGCATGGCATTGGAAATGAAAGCAGACACACACAGAGAGATGGAGAGAGGAGACAGACAGTGCTTGATTTGCTTGTGTTTTTAGTGTTTTTAGTGCCAATTTTTGCAATCAGCTTAGGTAGCGCTCTATTCCCTGTCCCAGGTAGAAGAACAGCAGCAGCTACAAGTCCTGCATTTGATGCTTGAGCGACCCTGAAAAAGTTAAGAGTAGTGTTGTCTTGACTGCTGGCCACTGTGATGAATGACTGTGTGTGTGTGTGTGTGTGTGTGTGTGTGTGTGTGTGTGTGTGTGTGTGTGCGAGCGAGCGTGCGTGCATGTGTGTGCATGCATGCGCGTGCCCATGTGTGTGTGTGTGTGTGTGTGTATGTAATTTAAAGTGCATGTGTTAGGTAACTGTGTGCCTCTGTATGAGCTTGTTTCACTGTCAGCTTTTTCCTGAGATTAATTTCAAGAGGCCATGGTCACTGCAAGGTATTTTCAAAGTAATGTGCGCCCCACAGCACCATAGTTTTAATTAAACCTTCAACAATAAATTATGTTTTTTTTCCTCGCTGTCCATGATTAGTGTGACTAATTTGCTTAAAACTTAAAAAATGCAGCTTTTGCCTATTAAAAGCTAGATTGCCCACCCAAACCTAGTTGTGAGAATCTATTTTCTATCTGCAGCATTTATTTTTTCAAGATATTGTCTTGAGAATTCTATGAAATAGTCATATTTGCAGGTCAGGTGCTTATTCGCAGCGGGACGGCCACCAAGGGGCCCAATCCAGGGCCAATCAGGCTGGCCGGTTCCCTGGACCTACCGCGCATAGTGACATCCTCAGTGATGTATGACATCACAATGGGGAGCCATGGCAGTGATGACCTCACAGTGAGAGTGATGATGATGTCACACAGCGATGACATCATCAGCCATAGCATACTGTACATAGCATAGGATACGATGACCTCATCAGTGATGTCACCAGAGAGGTGAGCCACAGGGATGACAAGTGATGTCACAATCGCTGATGCCATCATCAGAGTGATGTCATAGTCATTAAGGACATCATCTTGATGTCAGAGTGTGGCTATATGCGGGTCATGTCCCAGGGGAAAGGTATGAATGAAATTATGTCAGGTCCTACTACTCCAGATTATCAATCCGCTAATGGTGAGGAGGAGAAGAAAGAAAGAAAGAAAGAAAGAAAGAAAGAAAGAAAGAGAAAGAAAGATACATTTTTCTCCTTCCATTACTGTAATGTATGCAAATGAGTGAATGGGGTGTTTGTTCAGCAGTTTAGTGATCTCTATCTATCAGAAGTAATGGGAGCCCACAAAGGCTGTAGAGTTGAGGCACGAGGCTCCAGAGAGCTCTATTTCACCAGAGAGGCTGTGGCTATCAACCCCCCCCCCCTCCCCAGATCTGAGGCTGCTGGGTATGAGGGAGTATAGCTCGGGGGGGAACTCTACATACTGGGATATTAATGGTTGTGAGGTGGTTGGTTGAGATGATAAGAGGCCTGACTGAGGCTTGATGGACGCCGGGCCCTGTTCAATACATCTCCCCCTGCTGTACTCAATGCCTTCACTCGGCCTGCTGATATTCAGTTTAACCTTCTATCTCCCGGGAAAGACCCGAGCACTCAGTGCACGTCGTTCCCTCCCATCCTGACACATTAAGAGACTAAGAGCTATATCTTCTGGCCACAAGGGGCACTTTCACCCTGTAGTTAGCAGCTAACCTGCATGCAAAAATATCTCAAACGAAAAGAAATGCAAATTGCTATTATTTATAGCAGCATACCGTATATATCGACAAAATAGCAGTTTACTATGACCTTCCTTGGCATTTTCCTATAGACATAGAGGCACCTGTACAAACGATAGAGTGGATCTAGTTATAGGTAGGCTACTGTATTATGTTCTTAATGTGGAGGTGGATGCCTCAAGGCCTGTGATTGTACTACAAAGCCCACACACCTCACAGTGCCAGTTTCTTCCACTAACTTAGTCCACCCAGACACACTCAGCCCACACACAGATTGTCCCGGGCCCTGGGGCTAGCCCGTAATACCACCTTTGTGACTGGAGCATCGACAGATGCATTTATACAGGTGGCACCTCGTGTTGTTCTCCGAGACACCGGCTTGATTGAGTTCACACTTCAAAGGAAGAGGTGCACCACTATGTGTTTATAGATGGCCCTTGTCGAACAGTAACACTGTCTGTTTGCTTCAGGCTAGCGTGTGTACAGATGCTATGTTCTCTTGTATTGGCACCAGGTACTTAAGGTCAAATAAATGGCTGTTAGTGAAACAGTTGTGCGATTAATCAGGCTGCCGAGTTTCATCCTCAGAAACATTCACACTTAAGGCTTCACACTGTTGTTCAGACAAGTCAACCATGCACATGTAATACACCTTTATGTGCTTGAATGTTTATAGGTCTAACAGTTCACACATTCACTCTGTATTCATTTGGTACAGGGCCTCGGTTCACTGTGTGTGCACCGTGGACGTGGTGGCTCAATCAGTCATGGAGGAAGTTTCACCAGCAAATTCTTTAACAACTGCCAGCTTTTAAGTGCCCACTCCATTTGTGGTAGCAGTCTGACAGACCATTGTCTATTTATATTGCAGAATAATATGGGAAGTGCCAACAGTAAAATAATTTATATTGAAAAGAAATTAAAAGAGAAACTTGAAATCACATAAAAACTGACTAAATAATCATGTAACATGGCCTCCATAACCAGCGGCTAGGTTACGGAGCAGAGTCGAAAGTGTTCAATTCACTAGCCGAGGCTAATGGATACTGTATGGAGTTGAGAGACGACGTCTCCTTATGCAGATATCTGTTCATAGAGATGAAATGTTGTCTGGACCAAAACACCTACATCAGGTATCAATATTTATGTATCGTGTGGAGAAACGTTTGACTCCAACTCCATTGTCGCGTCTCAAGTTGCTAATCTGACTGTAAACAATGAGCGGTGCATTGAAGAGGAAGTCTTGGATGTCCGCTGGCTACACCGAAAACCCAGAAATATCGGCCGTCGCCCCCAGAGTCTAACCGTGGTCAGATCAATAGACGATGGGCTCCGAGCTTGACTTAAACTTAACTTGACCCTAGAATGCAAATGATGGGTCAAAATTACCCAGCTGCAGGTGCTATCACCTTTATAGGTGCGCGTGCGCGTGCGCGCGCGCGCACACACGCACACACACACACACACACACACACACACACACACACACACACACACAAGCTCTCTCCCTCACTCACTCCCTGTGCCCCACCCCAAAGTGTTTCCTCTACTAATGAAATTCACTGTAAACTGTGTGGCCAATTAAATGCAGCACAGATAAACCCCGGCGCCTTTTAATTAACCCAAAACTTCACAGGAAATGAGAGTAAATAAATGGAGGTACTAAAAAACTCTTTTCCCCGGCTGCTCTCTGACCATATCTCTCACCACAATGTGAGAGTCCAGACTACTACTTGAATCAATTATTATTATTAATAATAGTTAATAGTCAGCTTTCATATGGCATGTCACATGTCACAGGAGACATTTTAATTAACAACATTTTAATAGGTGTCTGTCTGAATAACCAAACATCTGCCAAAATTATAATTGTAATTCTTATGATTATTGGGAGGAAAGAACAAGAAATGTAAATAAAAAGGAGAAGCACTGTGGGTGATTATTACCAGGTATTCGCTTTCATGGAAAACTGGCAGCTAGCACCAGTGTTTGTTCTGATATAAATTTGCGTACGGTATGCTAATTTGCTTGATTGTCTTAATCTTTTTTGGAGGTGAATGTGTGTGTATAACAATTATCATTGTTATAATCAAAATCAGCTTTACTCAATGCTGCCTTATTGCCTCTGATGACAAATATAATAGGCTGACTGTATTTAAATTGAGTTTATAATTTCTTGAACCAGACATGAACTGGCATTGTTGCACGTTGAGTCAATTACATTGACATTCAAATGTAAAAATGCTGTGACATCTGCACTTTGAGCTTAAAATAACAACAACAACAACAACAACAACAACGCAAACTATATGTTGTCATCCTGGGCTCTGCTAATATCCATAAAACACCCTCTCCGTTCCATTGTCAACATCAAAACAATTAACCTTGCTGCTATTAGAAGTTGATTCAGATTGTCGTGGTTGGTGTGCTGAACATGTCATTACACCAGCCCATTGCTTCATTTAATTCTATTAATCTAGAATTAGCAACTACAGTATGTTTGAATCAAATGTTCCAACCAAAATTAAACGTTGGACAAACAGTACAGATAAGATAAAACAGAAGCTTAACTTAACCACTGAAACTTAACTTAACATAAGATGTCCTTAGTTTCTCAAAAGCAATGTCCTTTGGTGTACCACAGTTCAGTTCTTTGGTATGGCAGGCGGCTGGCAGCCGAGTGGGATCCAGCTGGGAGCGTCAGTTCAAGGTGGCTGCCACTGTACATTGGCTTTTTTATGAACCTCAATGACAGTGGTATGCAACCTTGCCCTACCCAGGAGCCACATTGACACAAAAAAAAGAAATCTTTGGAAGAGCCACAATCCAAAAAAAGTCACTTTCGTCCCTTTATCTTTTATTTTTTATTTGTATTTATTTATTTAAGTAGGACTTAAAAGAGCTACCCAGAAAGGGGCCGCATGTGGCTCTAGAGCCTCGGGTTGAGTAACACGGCATTAAAGCATGTGGCTCTAGAGCCTGGGGTTGAGTAACACCGCATTAAAGCATGTGGCTCTAGAGCCTCGGGTTGAGTAACACGGCATTAAAGCATGTGGCTCTAGAGCCTGGGGTTGAGTAACACCGCATTAAAGCATGTGGCTCTAGAGCCTCGGGTTGAGTAACACTGCATTAAAGCAAGGATGAGACATTTTCCACCTCATCACCCAGGGGGGTGGATGAGTAACAACCCCATCCATATGTGAAGCGCTTTGAGTACTTAGAAAAGCGCTGTATAAATCTAATCAATTATTATTAATCTGTGAGCATAATTAACTTTTCAGCATGTGTTTAATATGTAACTGTCATCTCAGCATTGATTGCTACTATATTTAACGAGTTGAAAAATAACTGCACACAGATCAGTCGGAAATCACACATACATTGAACGTGTGCCATTGAATAAGCCACATTTTCTTTTTGGATCTGCCTCAGACAGCTCTGCCAGTCTCGGAACAGAATTTGAGCCACACGAGACGCACATCAGGAATATTTTAAAGTCCGACGAAGACAGACAATCAAGTGAGAGAGTTCACAATATAAACATGTACTGCTTTGGATCTGTCGTCCGTCGTGTTCGCGCCCCGACAGGAGAGCATCTCAATGCCCTCTGGTCATTATACGAGTGAATTCCCTAGAAGTTTCCCAATCAGTATCTTGTTAGACTGTGACACTGGACCTGATGTGGCAGCTCCATTAGCCAGTAGACTAAGCTGGCTGACAGGCTGCCTGGCCTATGGCTCCCAGGGGCTGGAGGGGGCACGGCCACAGAGTAAGGGGGGTAAACCCACAGACGACTCAGGATCTACTCCTTTCCTCCTGGGTGAACTACTGTCGTATTCCACTGATAAAGCCTCCATGCCCTGCCAGTCTTTGGAGGGGGTCCTGTGGGATCCCTGTCCTGTCGCGATCCAGACCTGCTCCCCTGCAATCAAAAATTAATGCTCCCTTATACACACCTACTGTAGTGTATACAGGCTGGAGGTTAATACACACACCTACTGTAGTGTATACAGACTGGAGGTTAATACACACACCTACTGTAGTGTATACAGACTGGAGGTTAATACACACACCTACTGTAGTGTATACAGGCTGGAGGTTAATACACACACCTACTGTAGTGTATACAGGCTGGAGGTTAATACACACACCTACTGTAGTGTATACAGGCTGGAGGTTAATACACACACCTACTGTAGTGTATACAGACTGGAGGTTAATACACACACCTACTGTAGTGTATACAGGCTGGAGGTTAATACACACATCTACTGTAGTGTATACAGGCTGGAGGTTAATACACACACCTACTGCAGTGTATACAGGCTGGAGGTTAATACACACATCTACTGTAGTGTATACAGGCTGGAGGTTAATACACACACCTACTGTAGTGTATACAGACTGGAGGTTAATACACACCTACTGTAGTGTATACAGGCTGGAGGTTAATACACACATCTACTGTAGTGTATACAGGCTGGAGGTTAATACACACACCTACTGTAGTGTATACAGGCTGGAGGTTAATACACACACCTACTGTAGTGTATACAGGCTGGAGGTTAATACACACACCTACTGTAGTGTATACAGGCTGGAGGTTAATACACACACCTACTGTAGTGTATACAGGCTGGAGGTTAATACACACACCTACTGTAGTGTATACAGGCTGGAGGTTAATACACACCTACTGTAGTGTATACAGACTGGAGGTTAATACACACACCTACTGTAGTGTATACAGGCTGGAGGTTAATACACACATCTACTGTAGTGTATACAGGCTGGAGGTTAATACACACACCTACTGTAGTGTATACAGACTGGAGGTTAATACACACCTACTGTAGTGTATACAGGCTGGAGGTTAATACACACATCTACTGTAGTGTATACAGGCTGGAGGTTAATATTGATTGATTGATTGAGTTCTTTATTGATAATGAATACACAGTATATACAATATACATATATACATACACAGGCCCACCATTATCAAAAGGATAAAAACGCAATAAAGCTGACAGCTTATTTCCATTGCGGTCCTCATGATGACTGTTATAGAATGTGTACTGTTGTGTGTATGTCTGGATGTGAGTAAGTGTGTGATAGTGTGAGTGCCACAAGCACTTGTCAGAGTCTGACACTACACATCTACTGTAGTGTATACAGACTGGAGGTTAATACACACATCTACTGTAGTGTATACAGGCTGGAGGTTAATACACACATCTACTGTAGTGTATACAGGCTGGAGGTTAATACACACCTACTGTAGTGTATACAGGCTGGAGGTTAATACACACACCTACTGTAGTGTATACAGGCTGGAGGTTAATACACACACCTACTGTAGTGTATACAGACTGGAGGTTAATACACACCTACTGTAGTGTATACAGGCTGGAGGTTAATACACACATCTACTGTAGTGTATACAGGCTGGAGGTTAATACACACACCTACTGTAGTGTATACAGGCTGGAGGTTAATACACACCTACTGTAGTGTATACAGGCTGGAGGTTAATACACACATCTACTGTAGTGTATACAGGCTGGAGGTTAATACACACACCTACTGTAGTGTATACAGGCTGGAGGTTAATACACACACCTACTGTAGTGTATACAGGCTGGAGGTTAATACACACACCTACTGTAGTGTATACAGGCTGGAGGTTAATACACACACCTACTGTAGTGTATACAGGCTGGAGGTTAATACACACATCTACTGTAGTGTATACAGACTGGAGGTTAATACACACCTACTGTAGTGTATACAGGCTGGAGGTTAATACACACACCTGCTGTAGTGTATACAGACTGGAGGTTAATACACACACCTACTGTAGTGTATACAGACTGGAGGTTAATACACACACCTACTGTAGTGTATACAGACTGGAGGTTAATACACACACCTACTGTAGTGTATACAGGCTGGAGGTTAATACACACACCTACTGTAGTGTATACAGACTGGAGGTTAATACACACACCTACTGTAGTGTATACAGACTGGAGGTTAATACACACACCTACTGTAGTGTATACAGGCTGGAGGTTAATACACACACCTACTGCAGTGTATACAGACTGGAGGTTAATACACACACCTACTGTAGTGTATACAGGCTGGAGGTTAATACACACACCTACTGTAGTGTATACAGGCTGGAGGTTAATACACACACCTACTGTAGTGTATACAGGCTGGAGGTTAATACACACACCTACTGTAGTGTATACAGGCTGGAGGTTAATACACACACCTACTGCAGTGTATACAGGCTGGAGGTTAATACACACCTACTGCAGTGTATACAGACTGGAGGTTAATACACACCTACTGTAGTGTATACAGGCTGGAGGTTAATACACACACCTACTGTAGTGTATACAGGCTGGAGGTTAATACACACACCTACTGTAGTGTATACAGACTGGAGGTTAATACACACACCTACTGTAGTGTATACAGGCTGGAGGTTAATACACACACCTACTGCAGTGTATACAGGCTGGAGGTTAATACACACACCTACTGTAGTGTATACAGGCTGGAGGTTAATACACACACCTACTGTAGTGTATACAGGCTGGAGGTTAATACACACACCTACTGTAGTGTATACAGGCTGGAGGTTAATACACACACCTACTGTAGTGTATACAGGCTGGAGGTTAATACACACACCTACTGTAGTGTATACAGACTGGAGGTTAATACACACACCTACTGTAGTGTATACAGACTGGAGGTTAATACACACACCTGCTGTAGTGTATACAGACTGGAAGTTAATACACACACCTACTGTAGTGTATACAGGCTGGAGGTTAATACACACCTACTGTGTACATACATACTGTGTTAATACACACCAACTTCAGTTACATGTTCATAGCATTACTGCTGCGAGGAGCCGATGGCTGTACCCGGTCAGCATTTAACGTTAGTTACAAAAGCACGTCAACAGTGTTTTCTCACTGCCAGTAGTAGCTGGGTTGACCGATACAGCTAGTCAGACTGGTCACACAGTCCTCGCTGCTTGTTAAATATTTCCAAATAGGCGTTATTCTGATAAACTGGTCACATATTTGGAATGTTACGTTCTCATCCGAAGAAATATTAAAACTTTAAAACAGTTTTGTTTTTTGGCTTGAAAACAGCTTTTTGGCAAGTCTAAAAAGGATTACGGTAGACTTCTGGGTCTAAAACGGAAAGACGATTACAAAATGACGTTATGCGGAAGCGTCCTTATACGGGCAAATAATAGAGAGCCGCAGGGATGACGTATTTTTGTAGTCAGAACGCGGAAGTCCCGGACTTCCTGGTTCTTCACTGTTTCTGTCTATGGGATTTTTGAATGGGTTTTTGCCGCGATGCTTCAAATACGGTCTCTGGGCAACGCAAGATTAATCAAACGCGAACCAAAGTTCAGTCGGATAATCTTCACACATGAGGACCACTTTCATGAGTTTTGTAGCGTAAATGCGAGCCCTATAAGTAAAAAGCTTGAGCTAAGCTAATCCAGAACTACACACTGTCGCATAGGCTCCCACGTCACGTCAGCACTCAACCTGGACTGTTGTTGATGTGTGCACTGATTACCCCGGGCTGAACGGGGCTGAACCAGGTGAGGGAAAGATAATTTCCGTGTTCGTCCTTTGAATTGGTGACGTTATTGACGTATACATCCCTATCGACTCAACACAGTGTAGTCTCATTTAGCCGTTTGCTAGCTAGCCGCCCTTTTAACGGCACGTAAAAGCTTCAAAACTCATAAAAGTGGTCCTCGTGTGTGAAGATGATATTACTAAACACTGGTTCGCGTTTGATTAAGCCAGTGTTGCCCAGAGAGATTATTAGAAGCATCGCGCCAAAAACCTATTCAAAACTCCCATAGGCGAAAACAGTGAAGAACCAGGACTGTTAGCATCGATGATTTCCGGACTCGTTCCTGCGGCTCTCTATAAGGTGAATACAATATACTGCAGTGTATACTGTACATCTAGCATAAAGTTGTCTGCTTTATCTTTGTATCTGCGTCTCTCAGCAGGCCTTGCTCGGCCTGTGTCGTCCCAGGTCTTTGTATCTGCGTCTCTCAGCAGGCCTTGCTCGGCCTGTGTCGTCCCAGGTCCCCTCTGATCATTCCTGCTATAGGCAGAACTCGGGGCTCGGGACCCGGCGGCGGCGGCGGCACCAATCTGCACCTCATTACTTCCCCAAAAGGCCCGGGCTTAGTGCAGGGTAATAGACAGAGGGCCCAGCCGCCCTCATTTGTCATGGGCTCCTGGCTTTGATGCAAAGCCCCCTCTGAGCACTTGTTGCTGGGCTCTAATCCTGCAGGAGACACCAGCCACGGTCCTCTGCTTAGCCATCCCCACTCTCCACCGTCATGCCTCATGATTTCACTTTCATTTGATGTTTTAATGAAATCCCGGAGACTCCGTTGAATGGCAGGCCCCATTGTTGGCAAATTATTCTATCAAATGCGAGCGGAGGGGGAAACGTGACCGGCGTTATTTGTCTGCTAGATATGAGCCGCCGCCGTGGGTTTTACGGTGTGTCTCAGCATCCACAATCCCACAATAGATGATGGCTAGAGTGAGTTTAGTTTAATAGCACACCCTGAATCACTGGAAAACGCACGTCTCGTAAACGGCACGTTGAATGCGGCATCGATGTTTACGATAATCACCTGCGGTATCCATACATACAGTTCACACAATGACTCACAATAAACAATAGCAGCACTACGGCGCGATTCGGCAGCCGTTATTTGTAAAATGAGTTGGATGAGATGTACTTAATGCTGGTCGATGATGTGCAGAGGAGACGTTTATACAACAGCTGACATTTATTTCTCTGCAGACCGCAGTATATTAAGTAGTGGCACCAGTTATTGTGCTTTATTGCAAATAAGTGCTATGGGGCAAGCGCCCAAAGCACTAGGGAGATCTCCTTGATGAAAAGGCCGGCGTATCATTAGCTGAAGTTGCCGTGTGTGCCAGATGTAAGCCCCTCTAAAATGTAAATCAAATTAATGCCCAAAACACATCCTCCCCGTTCCCCACGGTGATGTGATTCTGTTCTTGCTGACGCTGTCGAGGGAATAGGGGCTTGTTCTGTTGTTTGCTCGTGGGCTCTCTGTTGCTTCCCTCTTGGTGGCTATCCTTCCTCTGCACTGACAGGACCCAGGGGTCACGGACGTCTGCATGACTCCAGGCCATCTCTCCTGACAGGACCCAGGGGTCACGGACGTCTGCATGACTCCAGGCCATCTCTCCGGCAGCCTGCTCATACTGTATATGTGGGCCCCCACAAACGATTAGCCCAAGTTATTGACTGCGTTTGCATGCTTTGAGGCAATTAGGGGCTTCATTATGCAAATGAGGTGTGCTAATTGCCTCACAGTTGCTAATTGATTATAAGATATGGTGTATGGTCGGCATTAGATTTGACTCCCTCGAATAGATCTGGCCTTCAACTGTTAAAACCATACCCTTTGTGAATCAATGAATTAATGAACGGAAATAACACAATGCGGACCCTTTGCCAGGCATGTGGTACAGTCAGCTCTGCATACTTGAGACACAATAGAGAAGTCAGAGGAAAAATAGATCTCTAATTAAAATGAATCTTTGACAGTCAGGAACACTAACAGTTACAAACGGCAATCTGATGCTAGTCAACAGGGGATTCTGCATTAATTGGCAAAATGAGGCTCATCAATCACACAGAGGGGGAAGGCTGCCGACAGTATCCTGTCAGAGTCACGCACTGTGGGGGGAGCAGCGTGACGCGTGTCTCAGGGACAGAGTCATGGAGTCTTCTAATCTCTCTCTCCCCCTCCCTCTCTCTCTCTCTCTTTTCTCTCTCTCTCCCCCTCCCTCTCTCTTTTCTCTCTCTCTCTCCCTCCCTCTCTCTTTTCTCTCTCTCTCTCCCTCCCTCTCTCTTTTCTCTCTCTCCCTCTCTCTTTTCTCTCTCTCTCTCCCTCCCTCTCTCTTTTCTCTCTCTCTCTCCCTCCCTCTCTCTTTTCTCTCTCTCCCTCTCTCTCTCTGACGGTCTGTCTCTCACCACATGTGGTTCTCAGTAGACATCTCTCTGACTCACTCTGACAGGCTTTGTTTTTCCTCGTCGCATTTCAAATGGGGGATTGGTTGGCTCTCTCTGCCAGTCCAGGCCGATCCAGACAGAATTGTCAAAACACACTTTTGAATTTCGGCTTTTAGATGATAGTCTTTGCTGATGATATGTGCCGAGAGGATGGTAACTCCACACTCCCTCTCATCATTCCATCACTCGTGAAATTGCTGTGGGAACTATTGATCTTCTATTCAGCAGCCCTTGATCGTTTTATTGGATTAAATGCAACCTTTTGAGAAGGAATGAAAAACTTCTCCAAAGTTTTAATTGGTGGGTCACTTGTGTTTACAAACACATTAGCAATCAACAAATGGCATAGTATGGATTACGAGGTGACTATGCGACCATTGTATTAACATTTGCAGCACCGCACCTATTGCTGTTTTTTCATGAGCATTGTGTTGCTAGGTGATTGAGACAGCCAAACAAATGCCATGGCCCATGAGGCCCCGCCTCTCCCTACAGGTCTATAAATACACCCAGGCAATAATTGACTGCTGCATCAATAGTACCAATCAATGCCCTGCTCCTGTTCTTTGTGTCACTCGATAGGTTTAGGCCAATCACAGGAATCGCTTACCGTAAATTAGTTATTGCTCTCTTTGCTGCATCAATCCACCTGGTGTATAGCTGTTTCTTTGTGTGGTATAACGGTGTATACTGTATACTGTATATATGCTATATGCGATACTATAACTGAGGTGGCACAGTGTCTCTAATGTTACCTGACACAAGTGCAAATTCTCCCCACATTATCACATGGTATTGTACGATGGTATTCTCTTTACCTCTCTCCAACAGATCAGACCACTAGTATGTCACATACAGAGAGCGTATACTGGTATGTCATTGTCATGAATGTCACCGCAAAAATGGTAATGGCAGTTATGTTTATAGCTTTCACTGACCAGGCTAATCTACTGTGAGGCAAAACAACAGCTGTGCCTGTGTGGCTTTCTATTGACAACCTCCAATTAGAAACATGGCTCGACACACAGAAAGAGGCACGCACTATTTCTCACCCACCTTTCCTCTCTCCTTCTCCCTCTCTCTCTCTCTCTTTCTCCCTCTACCACTCTTTCTCTCTCATTCTCCCTCTACCACTCTCGCTTTCTCTATCTCCCTCTCTCTCTCCTTCTCCCTCTACCACTCTCTCTCTCTCTCCTTTTCTCTCTACCACTCTCTCTTTCTCTCTCTCTCTCTCTCTCCTCCTCCCTCTACCACTCTCTCTCTCTCTTTCCCTCTCTCTCCTTCTCCCTCTACCATTCTTTCTTTCTCTGTCCCTCTCTCTCCTCCTCCCTCTACCACTCTCTCTCTCTCTCTCTCTCTCTCTCTCTCTCTCTCTCTTTCTCTCTGAAGCGCACCTCCTCGCTCACCCACAGTAGGGTGAGTCTAAGCTCTGTCATTTAACAGGAACAGGGATGTGTGAGACACCCCGGCTGCCTGAACCGGCCGCTGACCTTGAGTTGACTTTGTGTGATGAAGACTTAGGTTTGATCCTGGGCTTTCTGCCTTCCTGCCTTACAGCTTTCCACCCTTAAGAACATTGGCAGAAACCGTAGAGACCTTTTTCTTTCTCTCCTCAGTAGCTCTCCTTTCTACTTTATCCTTCAATGCCAGGACTTTGAAGGGCACCAATGCATGCGGTCAGAACATGGAGTGGCAAAAAAAAGAGTGTTCACCTCCCTTGACATTTTGCACATTTTCTTGTGCTACAAAATTATTTAAATACATGTATTTGGGGATTTTTGGGCTATGGAATGTAGGCTATTCTGACTCTGAAATGCAAATGGCCAAGAATTGACAACCTGACCATGAGAGGGGAAAAATCAGCTGTAGGGATGATGGGTACCGAAACCCAGTATCAAATGGGCCCCGGGGTTAAATTATTAAATACTGTAGCAGCATATCAATAAGCTCTGACGTTATCTGTTGTGCTACCGGTACTGGTGTGTGCACTGTGCGGGGCAGCTCTCTCTCATACATGTTGTAACACTGTCTGAGAGTGTGTGTGCATGTGCACGCGCACACACACACACACACACACGCACGCACGCACGCGCACACACACACACACACACACACACACACACACACACACACACACACACACACACAGTCAGATATAGAGAGATAGATGGTACGTAGGCTTGGGGGATATCCAAAGTGTAATATCGAGATGCCGTCTCACCCAAATATTGCGATAGTCATTATCGGCGCATACAGATCCTTTCCAAAAAATTGGAATATCATGGAAATACCATGGATGACCGTGGGCTTCAGCGGATTGTCAAGCAAAGACGATTAAAAAATTTGGCAGAGATTCAGAGGGAGTGGACTGAGGCTGGAGTCAGTCATAACTGAGAAGTAACTGCTGATTTTCTTCACACTATTCTAATTTCTTGAAATACTGTTTTGGGGGGTTTTCTGGAGCTGTAGGCCAAAATAATGAAAAATTAAACAAAGGCTAGAAATATTTCACTTTGTGTGTAATGAATCTATAATCTATGAAAGTTTCACTTTTTGAAAGGAATTATGGGGAAAAAATAACTTTTCCATGATATTCTTTTTTTTTGGAAAGGATCTGTATATATGCGCCAGTAGTTTTTCCCTAATCCTACTGACAAACAGACAGATGCGACCAAAAACATAACCTCCTTGGCAGAGGTAATGAGAATAAAATAATTTGATGAAGATGAAGATGAAGATGAAGATGAAGAGAAATGAAGAGAATGTTTGTTGGAAACTGCTGACAATGAAATGACAAAAATATAATATAGTTCCTTTTCCATTTTTCCAATCTGCCTTCTCATCTTCCTAACACATATACAGCATCATACAGCATATGCCGTATCAACAATAATGCAGATTCAAATACACTTTTTTATGTCCACCTGTGGCCTGACGTCACACGCCACAGAGTGGGCGCAGGTGTGAAAGCACACATCCAGAGGTGTGAGGAGGAACAGGCGTTAACTGGAGTGACACCTTGGCTGGTGCTGCCACAGCTCGATAGGGAGGGACGATGTATGCGACACTCTATCGTCACCACCGTCATCAAAGCACATACCTAGCACACATGTGCAGGGTTGTGTTAGATGCCCTCAAATAATAGTCCCAGCACAGCAGAGCAGATTGTGACACCCGTGATGCAAAACCGGTTGGATAAGTTTCCGCATCGTTTCTTAAGACAAGTTGAGACGTGATGTGGAAAAGTGAAGGATATTATGAGCGATTTATATGACTGACCACCACCGTGTTTATACACTCCGTAGGCTGGATGTGCTCTAGGGGTGTGTTCGTGATGGATGGCAGGGGTTATCTTGCCTGAGGCTTGTTTGATCCAGTGGTCATATTCTTAAACCTCTGTGAACGGGGTCGTGACGGTGAACTCAAATATAATTTAATTTGCATGTGCTCCTTCGACCTATACTCCTACAGCTTGCGTGTAAAGATTCATATTTCTTTCTGAGACCGCTTTACGGCATCTTATTAGATACTCCACAGTCATGCGAGACAGGGAAGACAGGAGAAGGGGAACGTACAGTACAGTAGGACCAGGTGTCAGAAGATAGCTGGTTTCAGCCATTTCGAAGAGATGTTTGATAATTCACAACTTTGTTTTACGCCCGTGTTATTGAAAACATATACCCATGTTAAAGGATGGTTTTACCAGTAATCAACCCACTTTGTAATCTCGGTAATATAAGCACATGGGCAGTGTTTTACCTTCGCTCTCTGTTTACCTCACGCATATTTTTTTTAACACAAGAACATCGCTGAATGTACCTTTAAGAGTTGACAATTCTGCAAATGTATGTGGCGACCATTGATAGTAAAATAAAATGCCCTGCGAACTCACCTGTGGGCCCCCGCCGAGTCTTTGGGAATGACAGTGTTAGTGACTGTGTGTGTGCATGTGCGTGTGCATGTGAAGGGTGGGGTGTTTAAGGGAATGCAGGAGTGTGCGTGCGTGTGTGTGTCTGTGTGTGTTTGTATATGTGATGGGTGGGGTGTTTTAGGGAGTGCGGGTGTGTGTGTGTGTGTGTGTGTGTGTGTGTGTGCGTGTGCATGTGTGTGTGTGTGTCTGTGTGTGTTTGTATATGTGATGGGTGGGGTGTTTTAGGGAGTGCGGGTGTGTGTGTGTGTGTGTGTGTGTGTGTGTGTGTGTGTGTGTACATGCATGTGCGTGTGCATGTGTGTGTGTGTCTGTGTGTGTATGTATATGTGATGGGTGGGGTGTTTTAGGGAGGGTGTGTGTGTGTGTGTGTGTGTGTGTGTGTGTGTGTGTGTGTGTGTGTGTGTGTGTGTGTGTGTGTGTACATGCATGTGCGTGTGTGTGTGTCTGTGTGTGTTTGTATATGTGATGGGTGGGGTGTTTTAGGGAGTGCGGGTGTGTGTGTGTGTGTGTGTGTGTGTGTGTGTGTGTGTGTGTGTGTGTGTGTGTGTGTGTGTGTGTACATGCATGTGCGTGTGCATGTGTGTGTGTCTGTGTGTGTTTGTATATGTGATGGGTGGGGTGTTTTAGGGAGTGCAGGAGTGTGTGAGATAGCTGCGAGGCAGTGCAGAATGATAGCCGTGAATGAGGCATTTTCCAATGGAGTGATTAAAATGATTGAGGACAGCGGCGAACACATTCATCTCTGAGCAAGGTGATGAGGGACACACACACACACACACACACACACACACACACACACACACAGAGTGTGTGTGAGAGCGTCTGTGTGCATTCATGTGTGTGTGTGTGTGTGTGTGTGTGTGTGTGTGTTTATGTGTCACAGATCTAGAACAAGTTGTGAACTGGGACTGGCATGTAGGCGTCCAGGGAGACACAGAGCGATGCCCACAGGAGGGCCGTGTCTTTTCGCTGCACGTCTGAACAGACAGAGCCGCCACATTGACCTTCATCAACACAACAGAAACAAGCTCCCATTGCCAAACTAGGTGCCTTTGTTTTGTTCCTTTATTTTCAAAAATTATGGTCTGAGAAACAATAAGAAGCAATAGTCGACTGGAGTTTGTGGAGGCGTCATGGCTTTGATTAAGCTGGACTTTAATCACTTTAATTGTATCCTCTGTTCAACAGATTGTCCTTAATTACTTTAGTGAGAACAGAGCACGGGTGTTGCAGGTTGTCTTGTGAGTGTGCCTGGCTACTGGCTAGGTGTGCGTGCGTGCGTGCGTGCGTGCGTGCGTGCGTGCGTGTGTGTGCGCGAGCGAGCGAGAGTTCTCGCACATACTCCTCCATAACAGACCAATGGATGTCACAAAATGGCTGTTGCCCCTTTTGCTTGGAGGCATGTGGTTTCAAAAGCAAGTGGACTTTTAGGACTTTTAGGGAGGGAGGTGCATTGTGGGGGATTTCAGGGAAAACAATCAGCTCTCAGGAAATGAGTCAAGTTATTTTTCAGAAATAGATATGCAGTTAACTATATTTCTATTTCCCCCATTTTTCTCACCAATTGTACTTGGCCAATTTCCCCTTGCTGCCCCGGGCGTTGCTCCACCCCCTCTGCCGATCTGGGGAGAGCCATAGACACACACACGCTTCCTCTGACACATGCGCAGTTGCCAGCCGCTTCTTTTCACCTGACAGTGGGGTGCTTCACCGACAGGACGTAGCACGTGGGAGGATCACGCCATTCCCATCAGTTCCCTTCCGCTCTGAACAGGCGCCCCGACCGACCAGAGGAGGCGCTAGTGCATCGATCAGGACGCATACCCTTAATCCGGCTTCCCACCCACTGACACAGCCAATCGTGCCTGTATGGACGCCCGACCAAGCCGGAGGTAACACGGGGGCACGAACCTGCGACCCTCGTGTTGGTCGGCTGGGAATCTACCGATACACTACCCAGCCGCCCAACTATATTTTCTACTTGACATAAATATTAAACCACACCCGGTACTTTAAATGTCAGGAGAGCTAGCGTAGCCTCGGTGGCCTTGTTGGCCACACATAACCACTCTCAGGCACATTAAGTGTATCTCTAAACTCACTTAGCATTGGCTGCCTTGTGAACGTGTTGATATGGGGTGTACGGGTTCATGTTTCCTGTTTCCTCTCTCTCCCACTGTCTCCCCCTCTCCCTCCATCAGACACTCTAATCTCCTGAATGCCATCCGTGCTCAGTGTTCATCCCCCGCCTTCACACACAGCCATCCTCTCACTGACCAGACAGACGACTTGACAATTAACCTCCAAGGCTGACCTGTAATATCTCAAACCTTCCCCCTTCACTGTCCTTATTGGACCCTAATAGATTTCTAACAGGAGGAGAGAGAAAATGGATTGAATTTCACCTCTACCAACCCTTAGGTTGTGGCCAGACACTTTTATTTTATTTTATTTTATTTTATTTTATTTTATTTTATTTTATTTCATTTCATTACTTTATCTTATTTTATTTTATTTTATTTTATTATATTATATTATATTATATTCTATTCTATTCTATTCTATTATTTTTATTTCCCCCCCTAACTACACACCCCAGTCGTGACTGTCTCAAGAGACCACCATAAACTATTGCAAAAATGAATGTGTGCACTGAGTAATGAGCAGGTCGTGCTGATCATACACAGTGTCAATGAGTTATTAATGGCACCACGTCTCTGTGGCATTCATCATTGAAGTGTTTTGCACTTGCTTCTCCAGTTGCACCCTGTTAAAGCGCCCATTGCCGTCACTGTGCTAATAGCCAAAAAGCACTCTGCTGGAGCCAGTTTGACTGTAGCCGTATTCCCCACCAAGAAGATTAGTCCCCCTGTTATTTAATGTCACTTTAGCCATTACTGTGGGCTTTACAGCAGATGTAGCATCTGTTCCCTACCTTTCTGCTTATCGGCCCACATAGGGCAATGGATCTGCCCCGCTGTGCTGTGGTGCACAGGCAGGCTCGCCATCCAGCGGTTACCAGCTCTGCTTTCTTTTCTCCAAAGCTGAAGGGCATTTCAAGTGTGCCGCTCTGTGCTTGGCATGTTGCGTTTGGTTTTTATAGGGCCGTATTGCAGAAATCACGGAATTTGGTAATACAAATGGAATCAACTGTAAAACATGGAATATTGCAGAATTTTCCATAATTTGGCTGAAACTGACAAAATCTAAAGTAGGCCTAATTTTTGTAGTAACCTTAAAGTCCCTGGAAACCAAAATCCACAAAAACCTTCTAACTATTACATTTAGGGTCTTATGTGAGTAATTGTGTGCCTCAGAAAGTAGGAGACATTAGTTTCAACCCAAACGCCCAAAATCGCCACTTTTCTACAAGGTCTGGATTTCCACTTCCTCATTGAAGAGAGCGGTGCGCGCGGTGCTAAAATGAAATAAAATGAATGATCTTATGACGTCATAAGATTTTTTGTCCATTCTTATAAAAACCTTCTTGCCCCCCCACAGTGCTCGCTCAGTGTCTGTCTGTCTCCCTTCTGCTTTGTGTGCCACAGTAGCGCTGTGCACTCGCAGCGGCAGAGTCTCTCTTCCTCTCTGTCAGTATGCGCCGAGCAACGAGCGAATACACACACACACACACACTCCATCTCTCTTTCCTTCTCTCTCTCTCCTTCTCTCTCTCTCTCTCGGATCTCGGAGGAGCTGCAGTCCTGCACGCACACACACGGGACACGCCCATACAGTCAGCGGGAGAAAAGACAGTCTAAAATCTAATTGATTCTCATGACTTTTGTCATGACTGTCAAACCTAAATTTATATACTTTTACGATGTTCATCATCATTCAAATTTGGCTGGTGGCTTATTAACATAGGTTCCTGTGATGTGATGAACTCAAAATGCTAAATAATAATAAAAATATTTCTGGTTTCCAGGGACTTTAATGAATTCATCATTGTAAAATAGGCCTAGAGAAATAATTATTTAGTATTCGATTGTGGTATTTCCTTTGAGAGGGGGGACCCTTAGGTCACCTCACAACTTTGTTGTCACTTTGAGAAACATGTCGAAGAGGCTGTCGGAGACGGCCAAGTCATCAAAAAAAAAACATTTATTACACCCTAACTGGGCGATCACACTGGGGCGATTTTCGCAAATTCGCGCAACGAGATTACGAACGAGATTACATCCAAAGTCAATGTAAATGTGCGAGGAGATAGCGAATGAGGCGAGTGATGTGAATTTTAGCAGCGCGGATGACACTCGTTCGTTTGATTTGCAATTTTTCCACTTTGAAGGTTGTTTTTATGCCTCCGCCGGCGATAGCCAGGTCGTCAAAGGTCAAGGTCACTGTGACCTCTCAAATGCCATTTTCCAGCTTGTTAACACGATATCTCACGAATGCCTTGACGGAATTCCATAAAATTTGCCTCAAACATCGACTTAGACTCAAGGATGATGTGATTAGATTTTGGTGGTCAAAGGTCAAAGTTCAAGGTCACTGTGACCTCTCGAACGCCATTTTCCAGCTTGTTAACGCGATATCTCACGAATGCCTTGACGGAATTTCATCAAATTTGCCTCAAACATCAACTTGGACTCAAGGATGAACTGATTAGATTTTGGTGGTCAAAGGTCAAAGGCCAAGGTCACTGTGACCTCTCGAATGCCATTCCTAAGTTCGTTAAAGCGATATCTCAAGAACGGCTTGATGGAATTTCTGCCAATTTGGCTCAAACATCGACTTGGGCGCAAGGATGAAAGGATTACATTTTGGTGACCAAAGGTCAAGGTCACTGTGACCTCTCCAACGCTATTTTCAAGATTGTTAACGCCATATCTCAGGAATGCCTTGACGGAATTTCATCAAATTTGCCTCAAACATTAACTTGGCCTCAAGGATGAACTGATTACATTTTGGTGGTTAAAGTTGAAGGTCACTGTGACCTCACACACCCAATTTTCAAGCTCTGTAACGCAACATCACAGGAGCGCCTTGACGGAATTTCTTCCAATTTGCCTCAAATGGCGATTTGGACTCAAGAATGAACTAATGGCGGAGGCATAAGTCCGCGTTGCGGTCGTTCTAGTTTTACCTTGGTGTGAACGCATGGTAACCCTTAAATTAAAATTAAAATGGAAAGTGTGTGTGTGTGTGTGTGTGTGTGTGTGTGTGTGTGTGTGTGTGTAAAACGGATTTCATATGGCCCTACTGTGTGTGTGTGTGTGTGTGTGTGTGTGTGTGTGTGTGTGTGTGTGTATGTATGTGTGTGTGTGTGTGTGTGTGCACGTGTATGTGTGTGCGTGCACATACGTATGTGTGTGTGTATGGTGGTGGTGGTGGTGATGGCGGTGGTTGAGGGAGAGCATGTGCAGATCAGATTGTAACTGGCTAGGTAATGATTCATAAGAGAACCAGTAGGACTTATCCACTAATAGATCTCCTGGGAGATAACCTAATCCCCCAACAATATCTCCTTATCATATTACAAGTGAACTACTGTACGTACAGAACAGGCCTCTGTATCCACAAGTGAATTGTAAGCCCTATACTTATCTTTAAGCTTATTAGATTCCATCTGAAACAGAGCAGTATCATGTTTTAAACAGTATATTCCCCCTCATACAAGACTGATCAGACATTATAATCCTTTCTGAGATTAGTTTAAATTTTACCATCAGCTGATTGCTATAACTTAAACAATGTATGGCTCATATCCATATTACGTCAAAGCATATGCTTAAATGGGACCCATTGCTTTCAGTGAAAGCAGATTGAGTATGAGAGATTTGCTACTGTATATAGCACAGTAAAAGCCAGGACAGTAAATACAATATGTAATCTGTTCACTGAGTGCTTTTGTCATCCAGGGAGATCACAAGAGGGAGCTTGTCACTGGCAAATGAAAGTCACACTCCCTTTCAAGGTGCGGATTGGAGATTAGTAGTAATACTCATCTCTATCTCCCTGTCCGCTTTCACAGAGATGATACGATTTGCAAGAGTCGAGGTCTCTCTCTCTCTCTCTCTCTCTCTCTCTCTCCCTCCCTCATGTTACCCATCTCTTTTCTTTGCTTTATCCCTTTCTCTCAGTTTAACTCAGCTGTAAAAGGGCTTGTTAACTCTTTTCAGGATTCCAGGAGGAAGAGAGCGCGTGAGTGAGTTGAGTTAGTAGATCTTTTCCACAGAGCCATCTGTCTCTGTGTCACCATGCACACTCCCAGGGCCCCTCGCTGGAGTTTCTGACACACTTCATTTTCTCCTCAGACAGTAGCTCTCTTCTCCCCCATCTATCCTGAGTGATTAGCATCGCTATCATCTGCGCCACTTGTTGACAATAAGGGGGAAATGATGCGTCCCAGGCCACTATGCAGGGAACAAATATTCATTGTTTGCTTTTGTTTTATGTTGTTTCATTTGAATCTACGGTCTTAATTAAATTGAGATAAAAAGGAGATTTTTCTACGGTTTTATAACCAGGCCTGTTGGATGAAAATACATTTATTTCTAAACCAAACGCCTTGAGGGCTCATTGCAGCAGGGCTGGATTTACAGGGGCACATTTTTTGATCAAGTTTGTTCAGATTTCCCTAATTTTCTCCCCAATTGTACTTGGCTAATTCCGCCTGCTGTCCCAGTCGTTGCTCCGCCCCCTCTGCTGATCTGGGGAGAGCCGTAGACTAGCACTCGGTGAGGTGAGGAGTTTCAACGGCAGGATGTAGTGCGTGGGAGGATCACGCTATTCCCCCCAGTTCCCCTCCCCCTCGAAAAGGTGCAGTGACCAGAGGAGGCGCGAGTGCAGCGACCAGGACACATACCCTTAATCCGGCTTCCCACCCGCAGACACGGCAATTGTGCTTGTATGGACGCCCGACCAAGTCAGAGGCAACACAGGGCCTCGAACCTACAGTACGACCCTCATGTTGATATGTAGGGAATCTACCACTACACTACCCAGAGGCTCAGGCAGGATTACACATGTACCCAATCTATACAACTGAGAAATCAGTCAATTCACATTTTCCTTGGTTTCTTTCTTTTGCACCTACAGTATTTTTCCCAACATATATTTACTGTGTATGTCACTATACAGTATCAACGTTTTTAGAATAGCCCAGGTATTTTCCCTGCACCCACTCCTCGGAAAAGTATTCAATGTGAAAACTACATTAAAATGTTTAGCAGCCTATGAATATTTGATATGGCTTTAATTCCGATTGTTCTTTTGATGTCTGCGTTCTCATCTGAACACAGAATCCTCTAATTGCCCCTGTGTAGAAGGAGGGACTCCAGCCTTATCTCCTTGTTCTCTGCTCATCTGGAGTGGGTTGATTTATTTAGGTCTGGGCGTGTTGCTCGATAGCCGTTCACATGTTCACAGATAGCTGATAGAGGAAGGGAGATGTCACAGTCAATTAGGTGCTTAATGAGATATAGCAGATGAATTAAGGTGTTTTCCCTAAGGTTCCTCTCTCCTGTCCATCATAAAGGCGTTTGGCAGCATCAGCAACCACTGGATATCTAGAAAAGGCTTTGAAGGAGGAAGATGGAGTCTCATGTATCACTGAGAAATGAGGGTAGTAAAACATACTAACACAAAGGGAGGAATGAATGAGGGCAAGCCTTCTAGTCCAAGGGTGCATTCAAGAAAGCTGGTGTGACATTATTATTATTATGTTACTTGACGAATCAACAGTCATGATGCTGCCTGCAAATTCTAACCAGCTCTGTTAGATATAGGAGTGGGAATAACCAGATGCCCCACGATACGATATTATCACGAATCGATACTTAAGTTACGATGCGATAGTATTGTGATATGCTACTATTGCGATATATTGAGTATTGTGATATTGCGATATAGTGTGATTTATTACCTTTTTTCAACTGCAAATTATGTCCCCAAAGGAAAAAACTTTGTCAACATCTGTTTTATCTAATCATCAATCAACGGGATTGTCAAGCAGACAGACAGACCAACACTGTTATAAAAACATGTCATAAATGTTGCATGCACTTGACATTTTGTATAATAAAATATCACGATATTTGGCATTCGATACGATACAATATATTATCCACAAAATATCGCGATACTATGCTGTATCGATTAGCCCCCACCACTCCCCACCCCAGATACAGTGTAAACAGGAGGCTATGCTTTCCGCCATTTTTTATTTGTATTTATTTTATTTTTTTACAGGGCACTTTGCATGGACTTCATTGTAGGCTATGGAATCAAGGTTTGCTTTGAAATGCAACTTTGGCATTGTGCCAGCATTGTCTCTTTCTGCTCAATACTCCGTTTCACGCTTTCAGATAACGATAGGATCTTGTATTGACTGTCATATAGCGTTCTCTTACTCCGGCTCTGGTTTCATTACATGGCGACACTCTGCGCTCAATAGGTCACCATGCGAGTCTGATTCATGATTGTTCCCCCTCTGCTTGTTATTAGTGCAGCGTCAAAGCTAGACGTGGTAAACACATTTGCATTTTAATGACTGATATAGATTGTTCTACTGCTCAATACCCCCAAACCCACCACAGCCCACCACCAACGTTTCTCCACATAAGCCGAAAAAAGGTGGGCTGTATCTAGTAATTTAAATGCACCGTACACCACGCGCGCGTGCACGCACACACACACACACATGCGCGCACACACGCACAGGCACAGGCACACACACACACACACACACACGCACACGCACACACACTGCTGTAAGTGACAAATAGAATGCAGATACATGTACCCTTACAGCGTGTTGCCTCATATGGAAGAGATGGCATGGTGGCCTGTTTAAGCCACTCTCCGGGGCTTTAGGTAACAGCAGGCCAAGAATAAAAAAGTCAAGATATGGTAATTAAGAAAATAAGTGGGTTAATATGGCTGTGTGGTGAAATGTGCAGTTAATGCTAATGAAGAGAGAATGTAGCATTGAGCGTGATCTGTCATAGCTCAACTGGATGTTAGCAGGAGCAGGAGAGCGGCCATTAGCCAGTGAGGAGGGAGTGTTTGTGAAGGCCGCGACACACCTTCGCTTCCCCTGCCGCCTGCAGAGGGCGATGCTTCCCCTGCCGCCTGCAGAGGGCGATGCTGCCGCCTGCAGAGGGTGATGCTGCCATTTACAAGACTTTGCCTCTGTGGACACGTAATCTGATGCAAATTAGAGCAAGAGACTCAGCCAAATGACTGCAATGTTGGCATATGGAGCACACCTCCAGTACCGTGGTGTGTGTGTGTGTGTGTGTGTGTGTGTGTGTGTGTGTGTGTGTGTGTGTGTGTGTGTGTGTGTGTGCGCGTGTGCGCGCGCGCGCGTGTGTGTGTGTGTGTGTGTGTGTGTGTGTGTGTGCGTGCGCGTTACTCTGATGCCTCTTTCTTGACTAAGATTCTATCAAAATGATGAGTCTCCACATTCCTCTCAGTATCTCCACCTGCCACTTGCCAAGAAATACTGTACACTGTAGCAGTGAGTGCATGTTATGTTTGCATAGGAGGTGTTCAAGCATTCAGGTGAGCTTTTTCAGCAGTATCTCTCTGTGCCCAAAGCCAGTGCCTCTCTAAATATGCATTCAGAGAATAGTCTGTTTGAACGCCCTCCTCAAGGTGCAAGGCAAAAAGACAAGACAATGGGCCTCATCTTACACCCAAGGCACAGAGCAAGTGTCATTTGTACTTTCCAACTGACTTTTCATGCCTAGCGCCCACGCTGTTTAAATATCAGTCCCTGCCTACCAACACGAGGGTCGCAGGTTCGCGCCCTCGTGTTACCTCCGGCTTGGTCGGGCATCCATACAGGCACGATTGGATGTGTCTGCGGGTGGGAAGTCGGTTTAGGGGTATGTGTCCTGGTCGCTGCACTAGCGCCTCCTCTGGTCAGTTGGGGTGCCTGTTTGGGGCGGAAGGGAACTGGTGGGAATAGTGTGATCCTCCCACATGCTACGCCCTGCCGGTGAAGCTCCCCGCTGTCAGGTGAAAAGAAGGGGCAACTGCACAACTGCGCATGTGTCGGAGGAAGCATGGTGCTAATCTCTGCTCTCCCCAGATCGGCAGAGGGTGGAGCAGCGACCGGGGCAGCAGGGAGAAATTGGCCAAGTACAATTGGGGAGAAAATGGGTAGGGGTGGGGGAATGGTCTTGCGCTCATCTGTGCACATTGTTGGTGCATTGCTATCTTGAGGCAGGGGAAAGCGCTTGCACCTTCTGGTCTAAAGCATAGATTGTACATATGAATGTCTATAGTCTGGTGTGGTATTCTCCTGCTATTTAAAGGCTGCAGATACTGTAGTAAGATGCACCAACAGAGGCAGATGCACAATGCGCGTACACTTTACTTGTTACACGCACACGCACACACACACACACACACACACACACACACACACACACACACACACACACACACACACACACATACACACACACACACACACACACAGCTGTCTCTGTGTGATCCTCAAAATGCTATGTATTGCTGTATTACATTGTAACCTTACACCTTATGTATCAATCACTGTGATTGGTACATACTGTGTGTATTCACATCTCAGTCAGCAGCTTCACAGCGTCTCCTCCTCTCCTCTGGCGCCGTGCTGCTCAGAATTCCGGACGGGATCCATGATTAACCTGCCTGTGTACAGATTTCTGTCATTCAAATGTCTCTGTAATCCAAAAAGTCTGATTGTTAATTCCTTGTGTCAGTTATGCTTTTATCACCAGTCAAATCAAAGTTATGATTTGAAATGTGTCGGTTTTTCGCTGCCTACGGTACTCTCTCTGTCTCTCTCTTGTTAACATCATTCATCACACATTGGCAATTGCTAAATACGCAAACTACAACCAAGAAAAACAACACAGTAAATATGTAAAAGGCACAGCCCAACAAAAAGTCATGAAAATAAACTGCAAAGGCATCTTACCTTCACCCGACAACATACAGTAGACCTGCTGGACCCGACGCACACATAAGTATCAATACTATCAATAAGTATCAATCATCAGTATCAATACTAAACATTCGAAATGGATACAATACTCAATTGCAACAGGTATCAATAGTATTGGTAAGTATCAATACAAAAAATTAGAAACGGATACAATACTCATTTGCAACAGGTATTAATAGTATTGATAAGTATCAATACAAAAAAAATTAACTGATACAACACTCATTTGCAACAGTATGGATACTAGCACTGCTTTCTCTTAATGAAAAATCAAACATACTACTGATTTCTCCCCTCCCTGGCATTGGCGGGTATCTGTTGCTTCAACAAGCTCAAAGTGTTCTGATAGGCTGATGACTAGAGCAGGGCTAATCTGCTGTGTAAGTGCAAAGATTCTAATGAGTTTTATCAGGCCTAGATTATGGAGAAGCATGCGTCTGTCCGTCCATCTGTCCTCGTTTATTTTTATGTAGCTACTAAAAGTGGACTTGGGCACGCCCTACACGTACTCGCACCATCCGCTTAGACCATGTGCTGCACATGGTCCAAATAGCTCCCAATAAGTCTGTCTATTTACTCCAATAACAACATGCTCTGATAAGCACAGGCTTTGTACCTCTCCCTCTCATTCCTATTTGTTCATGTTGTGATACCACATATTTCTTGCAAAATTCTCCAGGAAAAATACCGCATGTATCTCAACAGAGATAATGCGAGTAAATGTTTTCTTCAACGGTCCACTCTCTGTTTAAGATCCTGCGGCTCTTAGATCTGCAGAAAGCATCCAAAACCTTGTTGCTGTGTCAACCCACCGACATCCAGTCAAGTCAAAATAACAATGATCTCCAGCACATAGTACCATGCTTCTGTTGTGGGAAAAGAAAATATAATTGGCTGAAGGAAGTGAAGTTTAAATGTGGGGGTTCTTGTTTCAGAAGCAGGACTGCAATGTTTTTGTGTTATTCTGCTGTTGATGTCGGTGACAGTGCTGTTGTCACTTCGGTAGGAGGGGAGGAGGGCAGCTGGGGAGGGTCTAATTTATCTGGTTGACGCTGTTTTCCTCACTAGAACGGGGAGGGGGGGGCTGGTGACAGGGCCCGGCTCCACGGGGAAGAGGTGTGTTTAGCGGTGCCATTGATTTGATAAAAGGTTGCACTGCGGGGAGGCTAGGTAGCCTGTCAACCTTAGCTCTCACCAAAGCACATCACACCGTCAAGCTAATTGTGCCCTCGACGTAATCCCCAGCCGCTGAAAAGCATATGGTATGAAAACATAACGTGCGTCCGCA
>NC_139634.1:28246887-28255419 GCF_964638095.1 Poromitra crassiceps
CAACTCCCATATGGAAAAATAAATAGAAGAAACATATATGAAGTCCTGTTGCCTCCAATAGCAAATCTTTATGTTTTATATGTATTGTATGTCTTATATGTAAACTCTTGAAAGTGGCCCCTTTCATATTCTTCTCATATAAGTGAATTAAGCTAATTATATATAAATCAAGTAAACATCATGTATGTAGCATATAAGGAAAGTGCATGGGAAATTGTATTTTCCATACATGTTCAATATAATGTTTGTCATTTTTTATTATATGAGACATATGCTTTTTATAGATGAATATATGCCATTATATCTATGTTTTTTTGTATGTAAAATGCATTTAATTTAAAAGAAAAGTATGCTTTCTTTATATGTTTTTTCTAAGATTGTTATATGTCAGCCAATTAATATTACCATATAGGTATAAAAAACATATACATTATATATATGTTTTTAGTATGTTAAGTGTATGGTAAAATATACTTTCTTTATGTTTTTTTAATACAATTTTTATATGTCCGACAATAAGAAATTACCATAGCAGTATAAAAAAATATATACTTTATTTATACAATTTCATACAGGTTTCTGTTGTCAAAAACGTTGTTAATAATAATAATAATGATAATAATATTTGTGCTTTTCATACAAGTATTCACCTTATGTAGAAGAGACCGTCTGGCTTGAGAGACTAACAGGAAGTGTAAATACAATCGGAAGTTCCGATTGTTCCGATTGTATTTACACTTCCTGTGACTCATACACCTAGTCTGACTCATAATCCAAGTCAAACTAGTTTGAGCAGGTAAAACAGCAAGCATTTTGAACAGTAAGTCGTGATACGATGGGTCAAGTGGGCGGGGCTATATGAGGTGAATAGCAACAGTTTTCTTTTCACACTTGGAGCAACTGCAATGTATGACACCACACAAAATCAACAAGTAAATAGATGAGACATGAAAGTTTGTTAGTAACTAGGAATTGGCAGATAATTTACTAATACATTTAAATTACACAAGATTAATAATGAATATACAGTACATTCATTTGAAAGAATTCTGACTACCGTAAATAAATGGCTTAAAGGGGATTAGGGAATGTCACAAAATATGCCCAAGGACACTTAAGGACAGTTGACAGTTGGACAGTCATTATCTACTCACCCACATGCCAGTGGAAGGTCAGGTGAAGTTTTTTAGTCCACAAAACATTCCTGGAGCCGACACAATTTCTTTTCTTTTTTTATACAGGGGTAGTCTCACTGAGAGCAATGCTCTCTTTTTCAAGAGCGTCGTGTTCCCATTCACACACACACACTCACTCAAACACACCTGGAAGCTGACCAGTACAAGCTGTCCAGTACTGATCTGTTGGCCACTGAGCAGCTCCACTGGAGCAGTTGGGGTTAAGGGCCTTGCTCAAGGGCACCACAGTGGTGGTAATGAGGGAGGGGCAAGTGCTGCCTTTTCACTTTCCCCACCCAGATTTATCCTGCCGGTCCCGGAGATTGAACCGACGACCTTCCAGTCACAAGCTCGCTTCTCTATCCATTGGGCCAACATTGAAGTGGATGTGACCAACTTTCTCGTAATCCAAGTGTCTGAAAGCCCTGAGATGCCAAGTTGACTTGAAAAAGACGTCCTTTACACAATGTTTTTCGCTGAAATGTTCATACTGTAGCTACATAGCTCCCAGTCGTGTCCATGTTAAAGGAGAATTCAGTTTTTTTACACCCCGGACCATTTCCAGCTTAAAATATTATGTTTTACTCACCCAGATAACTTTGGTATCATTCGGATCCCCATAGAAAATATTCACATCCGAGTAGAGTCCTGGAACAGTCCAAAATTGGCGAAAACGGGACATACAAAGTACACACTGTAACTAACAATTTCTGCAATGTAGCGGTTCATATCCTCCTATCGTCCATAAACGAATGTGAATCTGTCTATTCTCCTCCGGGCTGCCTCGGTTTCCTAATCCGGGGTCTGTGACTCCAACAGAGGCATTCCTCGTCTGTGGGCATAGGGTTATAGCTCGTCTGTGGGCATACAGTGGGTTATAGCGTCCACAGGAACATCACCACCAGTCACCATTTGTTCTCGGCCGTGCAGCAGCTTGTTCGTCCTTGGCCTGTTGTTCCTCTCTCCTCGTCGTCCGCTCTTTTCAAGAAATGCCGCCAGTGCGCGGTGACTCCCTGGTAGACAAAGGAGTCAGCAGGAAACTCACAAGACTTCAGCGGGACTTGAGCAAAAGTTAGATTCACAGACCCCGGATGGGGATATTGAGGCTGCCCGGAGGAGAATAGATGGATTCACATTCATTTATGGAAGATATTATGAGGATATGAACCGCTATGTTGCAGAAAATACATTATTTACAGTGTGTACTACATATGCCCCCCGTTTTGGCCAGTTCCAGCACTCTACTCGGACCTGAATATCTTCTATGGGGATCCGAATAAAACCAAAAATATCTGGGTGAGTAAAACATCATATTTTAAGCTGGAAATAAGGTCCGGGGTAAAAAACCAGAATTCTCCTTTAAAGCTCTGAACTAGTGCACAAGCTTGAAGGTGCGTACATGCTGCATGCACTCTTTGTCTGGATCTCAACTGCTCCGTTGAATTCCAGGTGTGTAGCAAACACTTTTCACAAAAATCCAGGAAAGAGAAATGGAATTACTCGCGCACCCACGTTGCTCAAGAAGAATCTGCAGGTTCTGGTTGTTTGAGGTGATGTGAGAAGAGACGTCCAGCGGTCGTCAACGAACACACCTCGGTTCTTGGCAGTCGGGGATGGAGCCACGGCTATGTTCTTCATGTAGCCACAATGGAAGAACAGGATCTGCAGGGGTCCTAGTGAGAACAAGTGTGGAATAGAGAATAACCAGAATTAAAACTTTATATGGGTGCAAGGGCCTACCAATAACACTGTGATCATGAACCATAGATCGCAAGAACAAAATAAAATTAAAAATAAAGTACCTTGAGAAAGAACATATGTGATAAACCATTGACTGAGGTATAAATATAACAAATCACCATAAATAAGTCATAGTGAATATTTTTCATCAAGTTGAATTTTAGTTGAATACAAAATCAAACTTACGAGGTGCTCTTTGACTGGTTTGCCCACATCCTCCCTCAGGCACATATGAGGCACTTCACCAGGGACTCTCTTCTGGTATTCTAGTCCAGGCGAGCTCTACAGCTCTCCCTCTCTGATTCTGAAAGTATTTTCTCTACGGCTGTAGCCTCTGGTGAAAGGGAAAATTAGGATTAGCGACAATAATGTTACTAACACAGAAACACGTTGGCCTCTGACATTGTAAAGCAGTTGCATAGGTTTCCTTTATGCCTGTTGAAAACAGGATTAAATATGATATTTTAATGGCCATCATGTTCATTTTAAATGGTATACGCAAGTGTTGTACAATCTAAGACTGCATGCATAGCTTGTAAATGGGCAAAAACAATGGAAATATGAGTGAAAATGGCTAACAGCAACATATTTGTTGTTTTTTCTGTTCCCCCCCCCCACCATATTTTCTCCCCAATTGTACTTGGCCAATTTCCCCCTGCTGCCCTGGCAGGACGTAGCACGTGGGAGGATCACGCTATTCCCATCCGGATCCCTTTTGCCCTGACCAGAGGAGGCGCTAGTGCAGTGACCAGTACACATACAACTAATCCGTCTTCCCACCCAGACACAGCCAATCGTGCTTGTATGGACGCCCAACCAAGCCGGAGGTAACACGGGGACCGCGAACCTGCGACCCTCATGTTGGTAGTCAGGGAATCTACTGCTACACTACCCAGACGCCCAACAGCAACATATTTGTTGAGCCTGGTAGTTGGTAATAAACACAAGATCAATAGTATTGCCATGTACATGTACAGACTGACAACAGGCAGTTCAGTTAAGTTGTGGACCAGTGTTGTCATTCATGCACAAATTACATCAATGGTCCACAACTTAACTCAAATCAATCAAATAAATAACTGTCAAACTAAATGAATGTCTGGAAAAACTGTTTCCAGTTTTCAGATGTGTGAGATCATGTCCAAAATAAATCAGCCTTGTTTTTGGTAACTTTCTCCTTTAAGCTTGAGTATAAATTCCAGTGTGGTCATATTACCTTTGTTGTGCTAGCCTATGGAATTTGTTCGGTCTGTTCCGTCACCTTCTGGAGAGATGTCGGCAACAGGACTCCTGTGTTCCTGAGGATACCAAACGACAACATAGCAAATCAGCCAAAAAGCACAGTATACAAGTATACATTGTACAATACAAACTATAACCTGATTACACTAAGTCTACTGTGTACAGTAGACTGTGTAATTAAAAATTATAATGTAACACAGGTAATCAGTGATGTTGGTGTTAAGGGCAGTTTATAGTAGTGATTTATGATGCTTGCCACCAACCATGATCATATTAATTAATTCTCTCATCAATGTCCATTGATAGAATATGATCATGGTCAGTGGCGACATCATAAATCACAGTAAATTGCCCTTTACACTGTAGGTCAAGAGAACAGTGGAAAAAAGATCAAAGAAAAAACACAGGCTATTTAGTTGAAAGCAGCCAATCCTAAATTCACCTCGGTTTCTTATCTTCTGACTTCTCTAACATGCCTGCTTATCAATGGTTCCTAAACATACATTTTAATAATTATGGCCAATGACATGCTATTTTACATGGACGACATCAGTACATTATACTGTAGACTTGAGCTAGCTCAACATACTAGCTAAACTAAACAGGCCGTCATCAGCGCGAGGTACATTTGCACTGGGGTAATGGCGTTAGCTACTAGGTTACTCAATATTCAAACTAGCAAAACTATCTAACAGAACACTAACCTGGCCTTACCCTGCTAGCTGGCGCTCAGTATAAACGAGGAGCGCCCGGCGGCTAGCAGGAAAGCCTGGCCCTGGTATGTATCAGTCCCACTGGCTAATTATTAGCAACATTCGGCAACATTGGCTAAGCGGCTAAGGGTTAGCCTACAAACTAAACGTTTTGCAATATCCTGCATACAGTTAAAATATAAAGGCATGATCGTGTAACACTCACCCAAGCAAGGGCTCCAGACTGCGACCATTTCGCCGTATTAACCATTTCTTGACTCTGGGGACAGCTAACGTTACAGCATGCCGCTCAAATTCAAACAAACAGTCCTGTCAAAGCGAGTCAAACACACAGACCAGACTTCCGTTGTTACCCTTCAAAATAAAGGCGTAAGATGCTCTGTAGTGTAACTGAATTAAACCTAAATCACTCTGAGCCATATTATTACAGACGGTTTTAACTTGCCAACATAAACATTCTACAGTGATGGCTCTGAGGTCTAACAAATCACACCGTTTTACTTAATATGAAGCTAGCTAGCTAGACAAATTGTATGAGATGGCCTAAAAGGCTTTTCTTTTGAAAACGCGCGGCGTGTCGTGAGTGTGTATCTTTCCATTTGTCATGTTCTCATAACGTGTGTGTGTGTGTGTGTGTGTGTGCGTGTGCGTGTGCGTGTGTGTGTGTGTGTGTGTGTGTGTGTGTGTGTGTGTGTGTGTGTGCGTTTGTTTGCTTGTTTGTCTGGTTTTATTTGTCAACCAAGCTCTTTGGACATAAATGTTTTTTTTGCATGTTTTGGCATGCTTGGAGATTTATTTTCATTTATTGACAGCTAGATTTTTACTGAAAATATTTCCCCCAAAATGGCCAGTCCTACACATAACATAACAGCAGGTTAAATTTATAATTTAATTAATTTTTTAATTAATTTTTTAATTTTTAATTTAGTTGTGGCAGTGTGGTAGAGCCTCTGGAGATGATCCTGAGGGCCCTCCATCCATTGATTTCAATGCACCCCTGGTCGGATTGGGCTGAAAATTAGCATGGTGGTGGGTTATGATCCGGGGAAGGTCATGGGCAAGGCATCAAGTCCTGGAACCACCTAGAACGTCCTGGAAAGTTCTGGAAACCACCTGGAAACCACCTATACGCCCGCACTCTAGGTCAGATGTCGTAACCTCTCATTTTACTTTTTAAATATACTTTATTAAATTATTCAGTCAGGGGTAACAAACATTTACACTAATATATATATATATATATATATATATATATATTTTATATCTATATATCTAATATATATATATATATATATATATATATATATATATATATATATAGTCTATTAGAAGGTGAGCAGTTGCCAGGTTGTGGGTCTTTTTGTTCTTATGTCCAGTGTTCTTTGTCTTTTAAGTTCCGATATGATTTGTTTATAGACCACTTCACCTGGGATGACAGCTTAGTGGATAACTGTGGCACACCTCGTCTTCCACAATTTTGCTGCGACCACACAAACAATTGTCCAGAAAAAGTCCTGGTGTGGTCCTGGCATTATTCCATTAAAGACACGATACATCACGGCATTATAATTCACAGTAATATTAAAACCAATACTTTCCATTTTCCCCCACACATATGTAGATCTCTCACATTTTAGGAGCAAATGCTCTATATATCTTAAATGATAGAAAACATACTGTGCACTTATTCTTCAGTATTTATTATATTTGAAAATCACTCCAAACAGCCAAGATGATCTCATTCGATTTTTCTAGTTTCATAAGTAAAATGGTATGGTTTGTCTTAGACCTCCCAGGCCAGGCAGAACCATCAGGAGGACCAGGTCTGTCCCCCGGGCCACATAATGCCCAGGTCTGCGTTAAAGTGTTGAATGAATGGACGGATAGACTGACACATGATATTGGGGCAATACAGCTGACCAAAAATCTATATTAATTCAATGTTGTCTTTTCAACATTGAAAAAGCACAGAATTAGACTATCAACATTGATTCAATGTTATTATAGCCTTGAATATTCAACCAACAAAAAATATTATTATGATGGAATTCCAACATTGAATCAATATCATCTTGCTATCTATCCATCCATCTATCCATTTATTTTAATGTAAGATGCAGGATGTCCTGCGCACAATATTTTTTTTTATGGCAAAGGCATGACCTGCCCTACTCTGCCTCTGATTGGCTTATACCCTGATATTTTACCCTAAGCTTAACCAATCATCACTCCTCATGGCTAAACCCAGCCATGCCTTCACCATCCTAGATGCCTTCTAAAACAATCCTAAGATGGCAAAGGCATGACCGTCCCTATTCTGCCTCTGATTGGCTTACCCTAACCCTAACAAATCTCCTAATGCCTAAACCTAACCAACCGATCTTCCCGTTTGGAGGCGGATCCAGAGTCAGCTGCTATCTGGGTACATAATGTCTTATACATTTTTTTTTTTTAATATCAGGTGGCAAGCTCGGGCTTGGGCAGATGGAGCCCCGGAAGTGATACTAAAAGCTGTAGTTCCTCGAATGGCCACTTGAGGCTGGCTCCAAAAGGGAATCGTTCCCAATTCGCCCCCATGTTAAAATGCCTGACTTTACAACTAGATTAAACATGTTTACAGCCTGATGCAGCTACGGCTCTGTGGGAAACCCTTGATCTTGTGCCGTCTCGTGCGAGCTGCGCAAGAACCCCAAGATGGCGATGGCCACACTCCCAGCTTCAAAACTGGGATGTCCAAAAATCAATGGGTGATGTTACGATGACTTCATTTTTTGAACACTTGCAAGATTTCGGTTTCACTATGGTTGCCCAACTCATAGAAGTTTGATAGTACACAAATCTTCTAAGGATCTTGTATGTGGATTTACTGTTATATATATTTCTTACGAGTTCCCAAATCATATAAGTTTCATTTTCCACAAATTTACTAAGAATATTGTATGTAGATTTACTGTCATATATAGTTCTTGTAAGTGACCAAATTATATAAGTTTCACTTTACACAAATTTACTATGGATCTTATATCTGGTTTGACTGTCATATATATTACTTACATATTACTTACAAGTTTCAGGTAAAACATATACAAATTTAGTAAAATCTTTTCCATATGGGCTCGCTCACACTAGTTCAAAGAACAATATAGTTTCAGGCAATTTGATTGTTCAATTTAATCGGAAATTGGATGTAGGCAGGGCCCATTGCTATGTGGGTGTTATTGTGTTGAAATGATGTGTTTTAATTACTTTTTGGGTTCAACTGTTTGTTGAGAGTATGTTTGCCCTGTGTTTGTGTTAGTGGAGCAGATAACTGTAACAATCGTTCATTTCCGGAAAGAAGCACCAAAATTGGCACACATACTCCTTGGGGATTGCTCTTTTGATAAAACCCGTTAGCCACCTAAAAATTCAAGATTCAAGATTTTTCAAGATGGCCGACATTAAAAATACAGTCATCGCAAAGACTTGTCCTATTTGAATGATATTGGTGTCAAATCATACATTTTTGACTATGTAGAATCCGAATTTGGAACTATGTACCTACTCACTAGCTTCCTTGTACCATAATATCAGTCCCGGAATCATAATTAGGGTAAAAAGTGCCCATATCATAGGCACCATCAGTCCGATATATTATTGGATGTACATGTAGGCAGTAGGCC
>NC_139634.1:28255619-28295619 GCF_964638095.1 Poromitra crassiceps
TGGCACTTAAAGCATTGAGCAGTCTGGAGACAAGACATCATCAAAGGCAGTCTAACACGACATCCATTTGCAAACAGCAGCCCTGATTACAGGCCTGTTCAGGAAGTACGCATTAAGTGGGCTCCTGAGAGGGCTCATTTTAGCACTTTGTGCACTGTGATCACACATTGACAATAGGCACGCCGGAGATGTCGCTACTCGCTAGCAGACCTGGGTCAAATACTACTTTACACATCGTTTGTAGCGATTGTTGGAGGCCTGCTGCGAGAGTACCATATGGGTGGCGTTTACCCCATGAGGACAGGCGTGGTCAAGGAAGCTGTCAGTCACACAGGAGTGGACTTAACTGACTTCATAAAAGCTGCAAGTACCAATGGTGGTTCTGTTGTGTATTACTGTCTCTACAAACCAGCGGAATTTGATTGGCGTAACCGTTCTACCACTTGAAAACATGTCTCTTGTGACTTTAGCTCCATCAAACTGTGAGGACAGACCTCTCTTATAAATGGATAAATGTTTCCCAAATCATGTAAATGAATAAATGTAGCCAAGATAATAGCCTAAATCAGATGCCATGATTTACATTTGCTAGAACAACATGCGCTCAAGGCTAGTCTGACCCTCACTTCTAAATTATAATTACTAGTCCATACACATGTGCAGGCCACAACACTGTGCAGACATAACAAAAATAAATATGGAAAAAATCGGCTTTGTCAGTCCCTGCCTATGCCAATGTCCAATGACCATGTGCAGTTTCAGATTGATTGACCAACTCGTTGGGGAGATACATGATGAGGGCGGACGAACAGAGTTGTCCTCAGGAGTTTACTACAAGAAATCAACAAAACCAATCACAGCCAAGCAGGTCTTCAGTACTAACCCTAAATCATCAATGATGATGATGTTCTCAGATAGCAGAAGATGTGACGCTGCATATTGATAACAATGATAACAACAAGCTACATGTTGTATACAATGAAAGGCTGTCATCTGTGCCTCTAATAAGATTATTTCCTCAGAATCAGTATGCAAATAATCATATAAAATCAATCATCACTGCCACACTTAATTATGATCGTGTGTGTGTGTGTGTGGGGGGGGGGGGGTGAGAGCGAGAGAGAGTCAGAGAAAGAAGTGTTAGAGGCAGATGGAGAGTTACCGGTACAAACTGAGTTTATAGAACAACAATTTACAATTTAGCTACCACTAGCTAGCGAGCGGCTAACTACGTTAATGCAGGAAATGCAAAGGCATGATGACAGAGGAAACAAGATGAGACTGTTGAGAATATCAACATGTTCCTCAGACATATTATAAAATGACTATGAAAAGCTCTATACAGCTAAAATGTCAGTATATTTACTTTCCATAAACGTCCGTGGCGGCCACCATTTTATGAAAACGTCACAAGACACATCACAAGTCGTGAGCTTCGAAGCTTTCAGAAAGATTCCACATACCAAGTCGTGAATACCACACGAGGGGGCCGTTCAAGTGCATTCATGTGGTATTCACGGTAAACACGAGCCCTCTTGGAACGCAGCAATAGATACGGACAGAGAGAAACAGAACTTGCTGATGACCAGCTATTGAGATTCCTCACTGTCATCCATAGACCTGCATGAACAATGTCACATGAGCAAGGAGACAAGTCTCTACATCCCACACATGCTTCAGATAGTAGCGCTTGCTCAGATGCAAAGTGCTGCATCAGAAGAAAAGATCCGTTTATAATAGAGTATCACACAACAATGCCATAGCACTGTCAGGAAAGACTATTCTTCCATGAAATGCCTGTGGTCTTGCACATACTTGTGTTTTGAGGGGGTATTTTGAGGCACTGTAGTAATGTAGACAGGTAGGGATTGATGTTTACTGATTAGATCAGCTGTCAGGTGAAGCGAGAAGCTTTTGACCTTTTGCAATTTGACAAGACTGAACGCAGCTTGTGAACGCAGCTTGTAAACACTGTGGATTTGCATTGTCATGTTTTCACCCAGTGGAGAATTACACAGAGAGGCAGAGGCCAGCGGCGACAATGTGACATGAGATGGCTTTGAACCAAGATGACAACACCCATGAAAGGTTATCAAAGGTAGAGGTGTGTGTGTGTGTGTGTGTGTGTGTGTGTGTGTGTGTGTGTGTGTGTGTGTGTGTGTGTGTGTGTGTGTGTGTGTGTTTTTGAGTGTCTTTGTGCGGCTGTCGGTGGATACACACTCACCATTATATTACCAAGTCATTTTTCTCTCCTTTTTATTTATTTTATTTTATTTTTTCAAAAACCAGCCTATCTATGATTCAACAGGTCATTCCCATGCACCTAATTCCCTCATATCTAATTGATCCTCTATCAGATGTAGTCATTACACCCACCACACTTCCCCTCATTGAGTTGTTCCAGCAGCAGCCTCCCTCTCTGCACATATCAATATTTCAGGGATAGGCCAGCAGAATAAATGGGCGGTCAAATTGACCCCCCGAATCTTTTAATTTGTGGAATGAAGAGAAGATGGAAGCCACAGAGTTGATGATGGAGAGAGAGTGAAGGTCATGACTGTCATGTCAAAGGGCCAGGGGTCATTCACTGAGCCTCTGGTGTGTGTAAACACCCCCCTCTCTCTCTCTCTCTCTCTCTCTCTCTCTCTCTCTTCTCTCTCTCTCTCTCTCTCTCTCTCCTCTCTTCTCTCTCTCTCCTCTCCTCTCTCTCTATCTCTCTCTCCTCTCTTCTCTCTCTCTCTTCTCTCTCTCTCTCTCTCCTCTCTTCTCTCTCTCTCTCTCCTCTCTCCTCTCTCTTCTCTCTCTCTCTTCTCTCTCTTCTCTCTCTCTCTCCTCTCTTCTCTTCTCTCTCTCTCCTCTCCTCTCTCTTCTCTCTCTCTCCTCTCTTCTCTCTCTCTCTCTTCTCTCTCTCTCTCTCTCTCTCTCCTCTCTTCTCTCTCTCTCTCCTCTCTCTCTCTCTCTTCTCTCTCTCTCTCTCTCTCTCCTCTCTCTCTTCTCTCTCCCCTCTCTCTCTCTCTCTCTCTCACATTTTCTTTGTTACACTACACCCTTCAGACAAGAAATTATAATCACATTAATCAGAGATTATTTCCTTACATTTTTGGATACAGATCTTTCTCATGTAGTTTTAGTACTTTCAGGATAATATGGTTTTAGGTGAACACTAGATGGACTGAAAGCTAACTGTAGTGATTAGGAGCTAAGCCTTAATATAAGACGAGGCCAGGCGTAATTCAATAATTCCTAATCCTAATATCTTACTAATATAATTGGGCGGCGATCAGCGCGGTGCACAATTGCTCAACTCCCCTTCCGCGAAGCGCATGCCAGTTGAGGGCGCAAGCTGCGTCTGCGACCTCGAGGGCAAACCAAACGAGGCACGGTAGAAATGAGCGCTGCCAGTTCAGTGGGTGAGCCAGAAGGGGACGCTAGAAATGTCTAGTCTTAATAACCACCACTTAGTGTGTGTGTGTGTGTGTGTGTGTGTGTGTGTGTGTGTGTGTGTGTGTGTGTGTGTGTGTGTGTGTGTGTGTGCGTGCGCGCGCTCGCGCGTGCGTGCGTGTGTGCGCGCACGTGTGTGCAACAGGAGTTTGTCCATGGCAAGCTGTTGATTTCCATCCAAGGTGTTGTTTTAATTACTTTGGAGAAAGTCCAGAATTTTTCAAAGAGTATTGTTTCACTATGACATTCAATGTGGGACAGTTTTTAATTATTTTCACCGTGTGAAATGAACCTGACTTGAATTCTTTCTTTGGGGTACAACAAACAGACTCCTGTTTCACTTGAACTGAGATTGTAGGGACTTGAACTGAGAAAGTAGGGAAACGCTGGTCTGTCCAGTTACTATTTCCATTTAGCATTTAAATGGTAAAATGGTACATGGCCTGCATTTACAGTATATAGCGCTTTTATCCAAAGCGCTTTACAGTCAGTAGGTACATTCACCCATTCACACACCGATGGCGGCAGGCTACCACGCAGGGTGCTGGCACACCAACGGGAGCAATTTGGGGTTCAGTGTCTTGCCCAAGGACACTTTGACATGCAGACTGGAGGAGCCGGGAATTGAACCACTGACCTCTTTTATCCAAAGTGATTAGTGGACGACCCGCTCTACCTCCTGAGCTACAGCCGCCCCTACAGCGAGCTACAGCATTTACTGTAGGTTGACGCTTGTTGGAGAACACGTCAATGTAAGGCTGTTGGAAGGATAACCTCTGACCTCTCCATTATGCGACATGCCGCCTTTCACTCACACATGAAACTGCTAATTTTAATCTGTGGACATTCTGTACTGATCTATAATGACATTCAATCCTCCAATAAGTGGCGCTCGCCATCATCAACATCTTGTGATGGCGGAATCGATGAAGCGAGCTAGTGAACTTGTTAAACTAGTGAACTTGTTAAACTAGTGAACTTGTTAAACTCATGAACTTGCTGTCTACCTCTTCACTTGTCATTGTGGGACATGTAACCTTCAGCGGGAGATCTGGCAAAGTGAGACTGGTAACAGGCTTGGCTGCTCTGCTAATTCCCTATGACAGCCCTAGTGCCGGTGCCATGGCCCAACTAGCCCTACAGACGTCCCTCTGCTGGTATCTCCACAGACAACAGCCTGGTGCTGGTTGGTGGTACTGCAGTCTTTATCCCCCATATCTGGCAAAGACCCTGGCCTCCTCGCTTCGGGACATGACCCACACGGTGGACTGAAAGACTATAATGTCCATACTTAGCTAATGGAACGGACACACAGTGTTTATGCAGAATTGCCTGTGTCTGTCTCTCACTCTATTGCCCCCCCCCCCCCGGATTTCTCACCCTTTCTATATACACAGAGAAAAGTGCTGCTAGCAATAAGAAAAAGGGAAAAAATGCAAAAGAAAAAATATTATACAAAAATAAGTAAGTAAATAAATACATAAAACTGGAGCCTAGGTTTTTTTCATGTGCGTGTTGTGACTATACAATATTTAACCTCAGATTTACGTAAAGGAAATAAATCTTATGCATTCACTGGCTCAATGTATTTATGGGTAGCTAGAATTATTTTTTACAGTATACCTGAGCCTCCATATCATTCAACCCTTGATCCTGTCCTTTCTAACAACAATCTCCTAACATCATCATCTCTCTTTCTCTCTCTCTCTCTCTCTCCCCTCTCCACTCCTTTATGCCTCTCTCACCCGAGTCCCCCAGCCCTCTCAACATGATGGGTTGTGTCCAGTCAGTGGGGCAGCCTGGGTGTAATTTGGCCCACTGGGGCTGTTGGCAGTGGGCGAGGGGATAAAGGGGCTTTGGAGAGAAGCAGGCTTAGTGTGGGGCCTTGGGTGGAGGGCCAGCAGGCAGGCACATAGGAAAAGCATTAAATCAACATTAATGTAACTGGGTTACAGGAGATTTATTAAGGAGGCTTTTTGGCCCCCGCTGCAGATGGTTATGCAGCACTTTAATAATTCTCTCGTGCACACAGGTAAACACACTAGTAGGTAATTTATTGCCATCCTCATAGGTGGCCATTGTGAAAACTGTTTGAACTTTGTTTTGCCTTCTCCAGTAAATTGATTTTTCTGCCCTCTTTATGGTTTATCATGAGATTGAATGTGGTTGGCTCCCCAATGGCTCTTTACTTCCAGGCTCTAACTCTGACCAAAAGCTCTCTACTTGCAGGCTCTAACTCTGACCAAAAGCTCTCTACTTGCAGGCTCTAACTCTGACCAAAAGCTCTCTACTTGCAGGCTCTAACTCTGACCAAAAGCTCTCTACTTGCAGGCTCTAACTCTGACCAAAAGCTCTCTACTTGCAGGCTCTAACTCTGACCAAAAGCTCTCTACTTGCAGGCTCTAACTCTGACCAAAAGCTCTCTACTTGCAGGCTCTAACTCTGACCAAAAGCTCACTACTTGCAGGCTCTAACTCTGACCAAAAGCTCTCTACTTGCAGGCTCTAACTCTGACCAAAAGCTCTCTACTGGCAGGCTCTAACTCTGACCAAAAGCTATCTACTTGCAGGCTCTAACTCTGACCAAAAGCTCTCTACTTGCAGGCTCTAAGTCTGACCAAAAGCTCTCTACTTGCAGGCTCTAAATCTGACCAAAAGCTCTTTACTTGCAGGCTCTAAGTCTGACCAAAAGCTCTCTACTTGCAGGCTCTAACTCTGACCAAAAGCTATCTACTTGCAGGCTCTAAGTCTGACCAAAAGCTCTCTACTTGCAGGCTCTAACTCTGACCAAAAGCTCTTTACTTGCAGGCTCTAACTCTGACCAAAAGCTCTCTACTTGCAGGCTCTAACTCTGACCAAAAGCTCTTTACTTGCAGGCTCTAAGTCTGACCAAAAGCTCTTTATGTCTCAGCTCTAAGTCTGACTTGTACATGTTTTAAAGCTCTTTACTTCTAGGCTCTAAGTCTGACTTGGACATGTTTTAAAGCTCTTTACGTCTTGGCTCTAAGTCTGACTTGGACATGATTTAAAGCTCCTTTCATCTCGGCTCTAAGTCTGACTTGGACATGATTTAAAGCTCTTTACGTCTCGGCTCTAAGTCTGACTTGGACATGATTTAAAGCTCTTTACTTCTCAGCTCCAAGTCTGACTTGGACATGTTTTAAAGCTCTTTACGTCTCAGCTCTAAGTCTGACTTGGACATGTTTTAAAGCTCTTTACTTCTAGGCTCTAAGTCTGACTTGGACATGATTTGGATTAGGGCTGTGAATCTTCACTGGCCTCACGATTCGATTCGATTACGATTCAGAGGGCTACGATTCGATTCGATTACGATTATCGATGCATCTTGATGCATCTCGATGCATCTTAAATCGATGCATCACTTTTTTCCCCAATACATGATTTATTTTTTCTCACTTTCTTTTTTCTCACTGTGTGGCTTCTTTTAAAATAAAAGTGCATTTAGAATTGCATTGTATTATGATCCATAATTAAAATAAACAACTGCATGTACTTCCATTGTATTTTATTTGATTATTATTATTATTTTTATTTTATTTTTTTAATTTTTTAATAATCGATTTTTGACATTTGTGAATCGATGCAGAATCGTGCAGGTCCGCATCGCGATGCATCTTATAATCGATTATTTTTGACACCCCTAATTTGGATGTCACTTTGCAGTGTTAAACATGAGTGCCCTGAATTGCTGATGTTACCGTAAATGTGGCCATTTCTGCACACCAAATACACTGATAAAAAGTGACCGATTAAACCGTAATGAGGACACTGTGGCAGGAAAATAAACTAATTCTACAAGTTTGACAAGGACAGAGTTTACAACAGGGCTTTTTAGGCAACAGCAGGAGATTTGAGAGGGAGAATTACAAAAAAGAGACGGTAGCCTAACTAGCAGAGCAGTGGCAGTTTCAAGGCCACGCACAAATACAAGAATGACCAATGAAAACAACCCAGTAACCGCTCCACATCTCTATAGTAGCATCCACATTAGCAAGCGGCTCCAGCCCTGGAACAAGGGTCTCACTCTGTGTCTATGAGGAGACAGTGCAGAGGAAATGCAGGCGTTAGCCCCTCCTCTGAGGACAGCTGCTGGAGGAGAGCACAGACTGACAAACAGGGTCAGGGCTACCAAAGACTGTGTGGTGCTTTACCTCCAGACCCCTGGCCTCTGCCCCCAGCTCCGTTTGAAGCCCAGGTGACGCCAATAACAGGCACAGTGCAGAGAGCTTTTCTTCTGAAAGTTCACTCTGAGCAGGACAGAAACAGCAAGCATGCATGTGGGTGTGTGCACGTGCATGTGTGCACGTGCGTGTGTGTGTGCACGTGCTTGTGTTTGGAAGCGAGTGAGAGGATTTAATAGAGAGAATATCAAGGACAAATGTAGAAAGAGACTGAGTGAGAGAAAGTAAGAGAAAAGGCGGACAGACAAACTGACAGACACAAAGAATGTGAGTGTGTGTGTGTCTCTGTGTGTCTGTGTGCATCCGTGTATGTGTGTGTGATGAAGGCTCCACCATACCGGTTGTCTTCCTCCAGGACAGTGTGTGTCAGTCTCCATCACTATGACATGTCTTTGATGTGGAAATCCAGCCAGCCTAAGCCCAACCAGCCTCAGTCCAGTCCCCAACAAGAAGACACATCTACAGGAGTGCGTGTGTGTGTGTGTGTGTGTGTGTGTGTGTGTGTGTGTGTGTGCACGTGCACGTGCACGTGTGTGTGCGTGCGCACGTGTGTGCGTGCGCGTGCGTGTGAGTGAGATAGAGAGGGAGGGAGAGAGAGACAGCCACAAGCTAAACAACAAGCTCCAACAGTAATCTCTGCCTCAATGTTTTTAACCACCATGCTACAGTCAAGCCAACAGTGGTGAAGCTAAACACTCTCCTGAGCTAAAGGCACTGTGGACTGGAATGGATATGTAAAAGCTGTTATTAATATGCTTTTCCGCGCCAATTTGGAATAATGCCAGTGTGCCTTTTGCTGCTAAATTGACATATCAATGTTAGCCTTGCTTTTTGGCATGGACCTGTTCGCTGATCCTGATATGTGAACTTGCCATCATAAATATTTATATATTATTATATTCTATTTTTATTTAAATATTATTTTTATAATTAGCATTTTAGCCTTTGAAGTCAATTTCTCCGTTATGACCAGTTGGTATCATTGAGTGGGCGCCTTTTTAATGAAGCAGAGATGAGCACTTGAATTTTGACTGCGTTAGTATTTTTGGATCCAGTACTGAGGCTCAGAGTTAGCGTTGAATGATAGCTCACCATCTGATGTTGTTGACGGTAGACATCTGCTGATTGGGAGGGAAATTTTGACGAGGATCAGTTCTGCGGGACCTTACCGAACAAGTACAACTTTGAAATGCATTCTCTGTCAGGAGTTTGGGCGTTGAAAAGATATCATTACTTTGGCAAAGTTTTCCTTCCACGTCCTTCCCTAAGGCCCCTGAGTATTGGAACAGACGTGGAGTGAGAGGGAGGTGGACAAAAGCACAGATAGACAGTCTGACAGAAGCAGGGGGATAAAACAGGTACAGGGAAACAGGGAGAGAGAGAGAGAGAGAGAGAGAACACTGAGCCCATCCATGGGGTCTGTGTGTGGGCTCGCTAACCTGCACTGCGCCTTTGTTGCTGAGGTCTGGTAAACACTGACCTGCTGGGAGGTAATCCAAACAGCCTACCCTCCTGTCAGTACTTTTATTCCCTGTCAGCTGGACTGGACACACGCACACTTTAAACACACATGCATTGATTCCATTATATTTACACACATACTAATAACATATTGACGTTCAACATGCTTTAAGGACACTTAAGGTTAAAGACAAAAAACACAAGCTGGGCACAGGTACAATTGGCCGTGTCTACAGGTGGGAAGCCGAGGGGGTATGAGCCCTGGTCGCTGGGGGCGCCTATTCGGATGGAGGGGAACTGGGGGGGGGGGGGGGGGGGGGGCAGCGTCATCGTCCCACACGCCACGTCCTGCCGGTGAAGCTCCTCGTCGACGTCAGGTGAAAAGAAGCGGCTGGCGACTGCACATGTATCGGAGGAAGAATGTGCTAGTCTGCAACTCTCCTCAGATCGGCAGAGGGGGTGGAATAACGACCAGGACAGCAGGGGGAATTGGCCAAGTACAATTGGAGAGAAAATGGGGGAAATCCGGAAAAAAAACATGATCAAAACATAATAACTATGCATATGCATAACTGTCCAAAACACACAGATAAGACATCCGACTGTCAAGCCCACTTTGGCCTTGCAGATTCAATGACTATTGACATACTGTAGAATAGATAGAGCATTATAGAAGTGATTGATGGCACAGCAGGACACCACTGCTCATGCAGTGAACCTCAATGTAATGGTAGGTTCAGCCTCACTACTGTAGGTGGAGTCGAACTCCAAACACACGTCTCAAGCAGTAGGTCGTCTTGTCCATGTCGGATCTGTGTGTGCGAATGCATGTGTGCTTACGTGTAAGTGTGCATGTGTGTGTTTCGTGTTCAGATGTGCTGCGCTCATCCCACCCAGGGTGTATGAGTCTCAGTGTGTTCAAACGCAGTCCCACCACGAGGTCAGTGGCTGCTGTGATAATGCTAAACTGATGCCAGCTGTCAATAGCCATTCAGCAGGAGAAAAGTGCCTCGCCTGTTCAGTAAATTACACGGTGCGCCGTGAGCTGTGAGGTTCAAAACAACCTGACCCCGGTGTTGTTGGGAGAAACAATAGAACAATGACTGCAATCAGCTTTTCCAACAGCCATCTGTGTCAAGCCCTCCACTGAAAAACACCTTTCCATTACTCCTGACCTGCAAATATTAGCTCACCATGCCATTGCCTCCAAAGTGAGATGGAGAGGTTATTGTAAATGGCACATTACATTCCCACTGACTCTTTCTTGTCTGGCCTTTTGTTCTGCTCACCTTGACGTAGGTGGCTTTTTTCCAATGCTATAAAGATCCCGCTTATTTGTGAGGTGTTCATTTGTTGCCGATCCCAGTATCTTTTGAATGTGTATGTTTGAGACACAGCTATTATTGATGTATTTATTTATGTATTTATTTATTTATTTATTCTCGTTTCATTTTGAAATGTTTTTCCTTGACCCTGGCCCCCATCACGGCTTCTGCAAGCATTCGCGGGAGCAGTATGAAAAGTTGTCCATCATGCATAAGAACATGCAAAAACTCTACGAGAACCTGGGCAGCTTCTTCGCCTTTGACCCGCACACAGTCAGCGTGGAGGACTTCTTCGGCGAGCTGGCCAACTTCCGCACCCTCTTCATGGTGAGTACATGTATAATATCCATGCACCCATATAAGAATACCACGGAGAGGGCCAGAGGTGAAATGGCACTGTATAATTTAGTAGTGATAATAATAAACCTTGTTCCTGACAGAAAATATTGAAAAACCATTTTACAAATTCTGTTCTTGAGTGCTACGAAAGTTCTACCAAGTTCAACTTTATTAGAAGTTGAACTTGTTAGAGCAACAGTTCCCTCAATCAGGATCTGCTAGATCTCATTCCTTCAATCAGGATCTGCTAGATCCCACTCCCACAAGAGAATAATTTGTGGCCACAAGATGGATCTAGTTTCCTACAAGCTAATAAGTTGTCACCGCAAGAGATCTTGTTCCCATGAGCTAAAAAACAAGCATGCAACAACTCAATGTTCACCGCCCACACAGACACTTACTTAACACACACGTTTGTGCACATCTTTCATCAATGCATACAAGCATTGTTTGTAAGACGGATCTGGTAAATGCAGCATCAAATAAGTGATGTGATGTGAACTTCTTCTTTTTATCCCTTCAGTGCTGATAAAGAAACTTCCTAGGCAGACTCAGACTCTGGAGCTGAAGGAATGAGACAAGGTTCTAAAAACAGATTATTTAGAACACGTCATTTGAAAGCTAATGCTGAATCCTGAGAATAGGAATGTATAATGTAAGTGTGTCTCTGATAAACGAGACTTGGGGAAGCCTCTTAACCTGCTAAACAGAGTTTCGTTAGCTCGCAGCAGGTAGAGGATGGGGAAAGTCTAGAGAAGATGAAATTGCATTCTGCTTTCCATAAGTGAGTTTGAAAATTATTCTGTGTAGGACTTGCACATGTTTTCTGTGTTAGTAGTGTTTTCAATCATCTCGGTAGAAAGCATAATCATAGCAAATAAGGATAAATGCAAATACTTTCTATGAAGTTCGTGTAAATAGAACATTGCTGTACAGCTGTAGCTATAACACATTATAAACATGTTTATTGTTTGTGTATGCCACTAAGCACACGTATAGTGAAAGATTTTTGGGAGGATGCTACAGAGACCCCAGGCATTATCATAAAAAACAATACATATGACCAATGTAAAGCATGCAGCAGTTTCAGCCCGATCGTACATAAAATGGCATAGCTGTGGCTGGCACAAAAATTGAAACAGAGAACAAATACAGCCCACATTGCCAAATGTATATATAGATTATTATTATTATTATTATTATTATTATTATTATTATTATTATTATTATTATTATTATTATTGTTATTATGAAGTATTATTAGTAAACAGATCATCTCATTGACCTCTGTTTCTGAAAGTTCTGTCTTTCTGAATACTTTTTGTTCAGTGAATCTACCAGTTCAATGATGATAATAAGTTTTCCCGTGAATTCACTAGCACCTTGTGAAACAGAATGTGAAGCAAACCCATCCATCTGGCAGCGTCAGCTTAATAGTACGGGGCTATGCACACACACACACACACACACACACACACACACACACACACACGTTTACTTTCTATCAGCTCAATGTAAGGCTATCCAGTTATTGACTTATGAGTATTAGTGTGTGTGTGTGTGTGTGTGTGTGTGTGTGTGTGTGTGTGTGTGTGTGTGTGTGTGAGAGAGAGAGAGAGAGAGAGAGAGAGAGAGGATCAGTTTCCACTTCCTTCCATTTCCAAGTTGTTTGTGGTGGTCGGTGCATCCCTTTCATATTGTCAGACTGAGGGAAGGCACTGCCTGGCAGCTGGCTATAATTATTCAAGTTGCATAAAAAGCCTCACTATGTTTGGAACTGCTCTCTTTGCCTTTTTTTCTTACATTAAATGAAAGTTCAATTTTTAGGAGTATTCTCTTACTACCATAGTAAACTGCCTACAGTACGTTTGTAAATGCTTTGAGTAGATCACTTTACATAAAACAGACAAAAGATGTTATAAAGTTTTATAATACAATAATACACTAAAAGCAAGCATCTCCCTTTGCATAAAGTAAACAACAATAAAACATGAATCAATTGCTGGTCATAAAGCTCTAAAATGCACTACAAACAAGGAGTCAAATGCCCTATATACAATATACCATACTGTAAGTCCAAGGTGTGTTGTACAAGTTCTCTAACGGATATAAAACATCAACAAACGAAAATTCTCTCACGTCATCCTTTAAAGTGATATATATATATTGTGTGTGTGTGTGTGTGTGTGTGTGTGTGTGTAGGGGGGGGGGGGGGGCTTAGGATAGTGTCTGTGGCATAATGTCCATGGCAGGGGGACCAGTAGTGCTCAGCGCCAGAGGGCATCGGGGGAAGGTGGTGATAAAGTCCTGATTTTGGGGGGCTTTTGGGTCTCGTTGAAGAGGTGGATGGCAGTTGGGAAGAAACTCTCCCTGTGTTGAGAGGTTCTGCCAGACATCAGTCTTCTTCCAAGGGGGATGGCCTTAAAAAGTACAAGGTTGGTTTCACTACTGTGATGTACTTGTACTGTAAGTCGCTTTGGAGAAAAATGTCTGCTAATTATGTAATGTAATCAAACATATTAGATAAGGACAACAAGGAGAGCAGATAATTTGCAAAACATTAGAAATGAGATTTATAACCACTTCTAAATCACTATGTGCTTATAGTATGTATATTATGAAGATGTTTATGGTGTGATCAGTAGCTACACTTATGTATTATAAATGTGTATAGTAGTTACAATGTTTTTTTAAACACAATCTAGATCTTGGCTGCATTCAAATTAATTGTTCAAAGGACAATTTCCAGAGAAATAATATACAAAGGTGAGCAGGCTTTATGCATCGAATATGAAGTCACTTCAGGAAAAAAAGGAGAATTTAAAAAAGGTTGCCTGTTTTTGCATTCTCACTGGAGATACAGTTGCTGTAGACAGCAAATAAGACACTTTTTAAATGGGTGGGTGTTACGGTGAGGTTCAGCCGATGGTGAGGTTCACCGATTCAGCCCAGACCAAAGCAAGAGTTCCCACCTCCTGGGTCCACAAGTCTGTTAAACATTTATTCAAGTGTCTCTCCTCTACCTCTGCAGTCGATCCATCCCTCCCAGCACCGCCCAGAAATTCAGTGTGTCAGGATGATGACATGGTGTCCAGAAGGCATGCTCTCAGTCTTCACAAGCCATTAATGTGAATGACAAGGTCCCCCTTGTCTGAATCCTCCTCTTCCCTCTCGTCAGATCCCCAGCCCAGCTCCCCATTCGCGCTGATCAAAGTGCAGCAGCACACCACACTGCGCTCCCTCAAGGATTCCAGAGTTGCATATCTCTAAAAGAGCCATCCACCCTCGAAAATAAATTATTCTCTCAAGCAAATAGCTGCATATGAATATTTTATTACTGATTTAAACGTCCCTGCCATCGGTAAGGGGAGGGTAGTGTGTTGGGGTATGGTTGAAATAGGGGGGGCTTCATAAGTCAATGCATTAATATAAAAATAATCCTTCACTCACCATGTTCTTCAGATATTGTTTCTATCTTTTCCTTTTCTGGTTGCTCACAGCTCTGCTGACAGAAGACCTAATGCAGTCTGCTGGCAGAGCACGAGGGAATCAATGCTTGTTTCTTCTTGCATGTTGTTTTCATTTCCGTACCCCAATAAAACGACTGCGCTAGCTCCATAGCAGCATAACAGGAGCCTCCTCGTTAGCTTGCCTCATCAGCGGTGGATCTTTGAGGAGACGTGTGCTAGCTGCTTCTCCTCGCCATAAGCAGAGGAGAACTGAGGAGAAGCATTAACCATCACTGTTTTAACGTGATCTTCCAGCCACTAAATGGCAAACCAAAGGAATACTATGACTCCTAGGCAGTTGATAATTAAGATGAATTGAACTTCTCAATTTAGCTGTGTGCCTCAGACGCTCAGAGGCTTTGAGCTGTTTGACTTGGGCAAAACATCTATCCATTGACTCTACCCTGTGTTGCATTACCCTATGTAATGCATTCACAGCACAAAGGAGCTGCAGTATTAAATAATTCCATTGCAATACATTTCGCCCTAAATTGCTTTTACTAAAAAGCTAAAGCTTAATGCACCCGAGCGACATGAGGCATTTGAGTAAACGCATTGACAGACAGTCCTCACGGAACGCACTGTAACTGATAAGAGAAGCCATTAACTCAATTTCCCTTCTCTTTCCCTCTCTATCATTCTCTCTCTCTCAGTCTCTCTCTCTCTCTCTCTCTCTCTCTCTCTCTCTCTCTCTCTCTCTCTCAGTCTCTCTGCCCCATTCTTCTTTTCTATGGCCAGTGAAATATTATGATTTCAGTGTATGGAGTCAATATGCCAAGAGTCCAACAATTTGTTAATTTAATGCGGCTACCATATTCAGTAATCTGAGTGTGAGTGATATGCAATCACAGGCTCTGTGTGTGTAATCCTGTCCAGGAGCATGGGGGATGAGGATCTTTGGCATTAATGAGTTATCAAAGTGCACAGATGGGCTGCGATGAGCTAACAGTCTTCCTTGTTAATTGAGTGACTTTCTAATAAGACCAAAAGACCCCAGCCCGCTTCGCAAAATACCAAGATGGAGCATCTAAGTCAGGAGATCAGTATGACGATGCATGTGTGTGTCTGTGTGTGTGTGTGTGTGTGTGTGTGTGTGTGTGTGTGTGTGTGTGTGTGCGCGCGTGTGCGTGTGCATCCACTATGAGCCCATTAGATTTTTCCAAAGCTTGCTAATTCCTTCACAATATGACAACGTACTGTATCATAATATTGCTGATCATGGGGAAGAGGATGCTTTTACTGTGCCATTTTCCACCACTGTGAATCATTATCCTGTTTGCTCCGTATGTTTACTTACACTAGCATGATCCAGATATTAAATCATCAGACTTACAATAGCATGATGCAGACATTAAAATCATCAGACTTACACTAGCATGATGCAGACATTAAAATCATCAGACTTACACTAGCATGACGCAGACATTAAAATCATCAGATTTACACTAGCATGATGCAGACATTAAAATCATCAGACTTACACTAGCATGATCCAGACATTAAAATCATCAGACTTACACTAGCATGACGCAGACATTAAAATCATCAGATTTACACTAGCATGATGCAGACATTAAAATGATCAGACTTACACTAGCATGATGCAGACATTAAAATCATCAGACTTACACTAGCATGATCCAGACATTAAAATCATCAGACTTACACTAGCATGATCCAGACATTAAAATCATCAGACTTACACTAGCATGATGCAGACATTAAAATCATCAGACTTACACTAGCATGATCCAGACATTAAAATCATCAGATTTACACTAGCATGATGCAGACATTAAAATCATCAGACTTACACTAGCATGATGCAGACATTAAAATCATCAGACTTACACTAGCATGATGCAGACATTAAAATCATCAGACTTACACTAGCAGGATGCAGACATTAAAATCATCAGACTTACACTAGCATGATGCAGACATTAAAATCATCAGATTTACACTAGCATGATGCAGACATTAAAATCATCAGATTTACACTAGCATGATCCAGACATTAAAATCATCAGACTTACACTAGCGATGCAGACATTAAAATCATCAGACTTACACTAGCATGATACAGACATTAAAATCATCAGACTTACACTAGCATGATCCAGACATTAAAATCATCAGACTTACACTAGCATGATCCAGACATTAAATCATCAGACTTACACTAGCATGATCCAGACATTAAAATCATCAGACTTACACTAGCATGATGCAGACATTAAAATGATCAGACTTACACTAGCATGATGCAGACATTAAAATCATCAGACTTACACTAGCATGATGCAGACATTAAAATCATCAGACTTACACTAGCATGATCCAGACATTAAAATCATCAGACTTACACTAGCATGATCCAGACATTAAAATCATCAGACTTACACTAGCATGATCCAGACATTAAAATCATCAGACTTACACTAGCATGATGCAGACATTAAAATCATCAGACTTACACTAGCATGATCCAGACATTAAAATCATCAGACTTACACTAGCATGATCCAGACATTAAAATCATCAGACTTACACTAGCATGATGCAGACATTAAAATCATCAGACTTACACTAGCATGACGCAGACATTAAAATCATCAGACTTACACTACTGTAGCATGATGCAGACATTAAAATCATCAGACTTACACTAGCATGACGCAGACATTAAAATCATCAGACTTACACTAGCATGATGCAGACATTAGAATCATCAGACTTACACTAGCATGATGCAGACATTAAAATCATCAGACTTACACTAGCATGATGCAGACATTAAAATCATCAGACTTACACTAGCATGATCCAGACATTAAAATCATCAGACTTACACTAGCATGATCCAGACATTAAAATCATCAGACTTACACTAGCATGATCCAGACATTAAAATCATCAGACTTACACTAGCATGATCCAGACATTAAAATCATCAGACTTACACTAGCATGATGCAGACATTAAAATGATCAGACTTACACTAGCATGATCCAGACATTAAAATCATCAGACTTACACTAGCATGATCCAGACATTAAAATCATCAGACTTACACTAGCATGATCCAGACATTAAAATCATCAGACTTACACTAGCATGATGCAGACATTAAAATCATCAGACTTACACTAGCATGATCCAGACATTCAAATCATCAGACTTACACTAGCATGATCCAGACATTAAAATCATCAGACTTACACTAGCATGATCCAGACATTAAAATCATCAGATTTACACTAGCATGATGCAGACATTAAAATCATCAGACTTACACTAGCATGATCCAGACATTAAAATCATCAGACTTACACTAGCATGACGCAGACATTAAAATCATCAGACTTACACTAGCATGACGCAGACATTAAAATCATCAGACTTACACTAGCATGATGCAGACATTAAAATCATCAGACTTACACTAGCATGATGCAGACATAAAATCATCAGACTTACACTAGCATGATGCAGACATTAAAATCATCAGACTTACACTAGCATGATCCAGACATTAAAATCATCAGATTTACACTAGCATGATGCAGACATTAAAATCATCAGACTTACACTAGCATGATGCAGACATTCAAATCATCAGACTTACACTAGCATGATCCAGACATTAAAATCATCAGACTTACACTAGCATGACGCAGACATTAAAATCATCAGACTTACACTAGCATGATGCAGACATTAAAATCATCAGACTTACACTAGCATGATGCAGACATTAAAATCATCAGACTTACACTAGCATGACGCAGACATTAAAATCATTGGACCATAATTTTTTGGAGGTCACCTCTCAACATGGGAGTCACTCTGAACCGCCGACCAGAAGCCCCACAATCTGTAACCTATAAGTTGATGAAGCAATCTCCGCCACACGCTGGCACACAGTATACCAGATGGCTAATAAACACGTTTTCCCGCTTAAAGGCCGGGCGCGGCAGTGTTTGTAAAATTCAAATGAGATGTAGCAGTGACGGTCTCTGTGTGAGAGCACTGGTGCAACTGAGCAGTTGGAAATACTCATTGTTCCCTCAGCGGACTGGCAAACATGTATGCATGGGAGGGGAGCCGTGCTCGGGGAGATGTATTGTGCTGTGCAGGGTCAGGGAAGAACAGCCAGCGCAAACCATGAATTATTGAGCGAGCAGACCTGGGAGAGGAGGAAGCAGCCCGGCCCTTGTTGGTAGATGGGACCCGCGGGTTGCACAACATTCACTTTCCAAGCCAGGTAAGGAGAGAGGAGTGCTCATAAGCCCCTGTCTCAAGCCAGGTAAGGAGAGAGGAGTGCTCATAAGCCCCTGTCTCAAGCCAGGTAAGGAGAGAGGAGTGCTCATAAGCCCCTGTCTCAAGCCAGGTAAGGAGAGAGGAGTGCTCATAAGCCCCTGTCTCAAGCCAGGTAAGGAGAGAGGAGTGCTCATAAGCCCCTGTTGTAAAGCCAGGTAAGGAGAGAGGAGTGCTCATAAGCCCCTGTCTCAAGCCAGGTAAGGAGAGAGGAGTGCTCATAAGCCCCTGTCTCAAGCCAGGTAAGGAGAGAGGAGTGCTCATAAGCCCCTGTCTCAAGCCAGGTAAGGAGAGAGGAGTGCTCATAAGCCCCTGTCTCAAGCCAGGTAAGGAGAGAGGAGTGCTCATAAGCCCCTGTCTCAAAGCCAGGTAAGGAGAGAGGAGTGCTCATAAGCCCCTGTCTCAAGCCAGGTAAGGAGAGAGGAGTGCTCATAAGCCCCTGTCTCAAGCCAGGTAAGGAGAGAGGAGTGCTCATAAGCCCCTGTCTCAAGCCAGGTAAGGAGAGAGGAGTGCTCATAAGCCCCTGTCTCAAGCCAGGTAAGGAGAGAGGAGTGCTCATAAGCCCCTGTCTCAAGCCAGGTAAGGAGAGAGGAGTGCTCATAAGCCCCTGTCTCAAGCCAGGTAAGGAGAGAGGAGTGCTCATAAGCCCCTGTCTCAAGCCAGGTAAGGAGAGAGGAGTGCTCATAAGCCCCTGTCTCAAGCCAGGTAAGGAGAGAGGAGTGCTCATAAGCCCCTGTCTCAAGCCAGGTAAGGAGAGAGGAGTGCTCATAAGCCCCTGTCTCAAGCCAGGTAAGGAGAGAGGAGTGCTCATAAGCCCCTGTCTCAAGCCAGGTAAGGAGAGAGGAGTGCTCATAAGCCCCTGTCTCAAGCCAGGTAAGGAGAGAGGAGTGCTCATAAGCCCCTGTCTCAAGCCAGGTAAGGAGAGAGGAGTGCTCATAAGCCCCTGTCTCAAGCCAGGTAAGGAGAGAGGAGTGCTCATAAGCCCCTGTCTCAAGCCAGGTAAGGAGAGAGGAGTGCTCATAAGCCCCTGTCTCAAACACACCGGAGGCCGGGAGGATGAGACACTCTCACTTTGTCTCATGGCTCCTGCGAGGCTGGAACTTGTTGCTGATCCTGTAGAGTTGTTGGCTATATTGCATTAGGTGCTACAGGGTCATGCTAAAACATACATGTTGCTATCTCACACATAATCATCACATCATTCTTCTCTAAGAATTTAACCAACCGTCATACAGTATTACACCAACAGTGTAATTATGAGTTCATTGTCATTTTGCATATCCCCTTGAGAGGCATGTACTGTATACCAGGATCCAGTGTTACATTGTTGACCTTTTTGTGTGAAGATGGTGGTTTTGCTGCTAAATGCATTGGTTTGAATACCCCTAGTGGAATACCTGTCCCTGTGTGACTGGTGGAGGCTGTGCAGCCATACCCGTGCAGTATAGAGTGTAAATGTTGCGTTCTGTAGACGCCCAACCTGTATGAACATAGATATTGATGTACAGTACATACAAAGAACTGCCGCGATCTGATTTGTGCAACACGCATAAAATCACACACACACACACACACACACACACACACACACACACACACACACACACGTGCGATTTGCCTCTCCCCTGGAGCAACAGCTCCTCAACTTGCCCCCGGCTGATTCGCGCGGTGGAGGCTGTGCAGCTTGTGCAGTGCAGCTTGTGCAGAACTTTATAACCCTAATTACCTAATTAAAAAATATGACTCCATTAGGTCACCCGTAGGGGGTGCTCTTTACACTTGCTGAAAGATTCAGCTTGATTGCACATAAAATGGCATAGCTGTGGCCGAACACAATTCTGCTCACACACACGCACGCGCACACAGACACACACAGATAGACAGACAGACAGACAGACACACAGACACACAGACACACAGACAGACAGACAGACAGACAGACACACAGGCACACAGACAGACAGACACACAGACAGACAGACAGACAGACAGACAGACAGACACTTTGCATTATAGGATTGAGATGAATTCCAAGCCAGCCTGCTGGAAATCAACAAGCAACAGGGATGAAATTACATTTTATGATCTTTTACTTTGATTCTCCCCGTTATAAAGCGGTGTGTACATGTCTTCATCTCTCTGGCTTTGAACACGCCTCCCAGAGTCTTTCTAATTAACAAAAAGACTTTTATGTCTTTACTTAAAGGCTTTCTCCCTCCTATAATCTGCCTTCTTAATGACTTTGGATTATTTAGTGAGCAAACACAATTATCTTCCTAATTTGCCTTAGCGTATCGATTGGCAGACGTCACTAAAAACCAAACAAATAGCTTCTCAATCTTTTCCTGTGAATGGCCTTGTCCCTTCCTTCCTCCCCAATTTTCCTCCACTTTATAAACGGGAGGAAAACATCCTTGATTATGTCAGACTTTCAAAGTGTGACCAACAAGCACATTTATCACAATTTATTTGTTTCAAATATAATATTGAATGTGTCTTCCAGTGCCAAATGATGTCATGTGATGTCTCAAGGCCTTTCGATCACAGGATTAAATTCCCTCCACTTATGCTGGAACTAAGCATTGGTGGGGTCCAACATGTATCCTACATTATTTATTTATTTATTTATTTATTTATTTATTTATTTATTCATTTATATATTATTATTTTAATATAAAATCCAAATCTGTATGCTAATTGCTACATTTTATAACATAATACAAAAAGATAAATACAAAATTTGAACTTATTGTCTGTGTTTTCACACAAAAACTGCAGATCTCAACATGTGGAACAGTAATTATAGTGATGATCAACACCATAGGGACAGATAAAGGCAAAATTGAAACCTAGTTTCAATGTTGCCATAAATCATAGCGTGAATATTTCACGCATGCAGGATGAGAATGAGATGAGACCCCCCCCTCTTTTTAACCATTCTCAGAGAACCTGGTGTTCCTGTCCTTGAGGGAACCAGTTTGATTGTCCGGTGCTTTGGATGAGGTTGAAATAATCTGGTTCTCTTCTCTGAAGATTACTGTGGAAAAATGGTTTATCTCTTGTATGTCCTCCTACAACATAAAGTGGTGCCGTGGAAACAAGAGCAGATACAATGAGATGTTGCCAAAGGCAAAGCAGGGACTGTCAAAGAGAATGGTAGAGGAAAACATGATAGGAACATATTTGTTGCTATGGTAATTAGTGGTGCCGTATGTGTGATCAGGGCAAGATAATTATGTTGTGTAATCATGTTTACAGTCAGAATTGCTTGTTTGTTTAAAGTAAGTTTTGCCGGCAGGATTTTATTTGTAATGTGCATAATTTATCTTCCAACTTAAGCTCTAGATATCGAGCAATGCTGTGATATTATTTACCAAATGAAATGCATCCCGTCAGTGGATGAGGGCAGAAATCCATTTGATTTGTACTGCCAATGCTGCTTAGCACTTAAACAATAAGTGAAAATGCAGAGTTAACAGCTTCATTGTCCAATATACAGGCCGCAGCTCTCATCCACTCTGATACAAACAGCCCGTCATTATGGAGAGCAGCAAAGTGCACACAGTCAATAGCCTGTATAGAGCTTTACACTCAGCTGTATCATGGTAATAAAAGATGGGCTGATGAGTGTGTGTGTGTCTGTGTGTGTGTGTGTGTGTGTGTGTGTGTGTGTGTGTGTGTGTGTGTGTGTGTGTGTGTGTGTGTGTGTGTGCGCGCGCGCGTGCGTGCGTGCGCGCGCGTGTGTGTGTGTGCGTGCGTGCGCTCGCATGCGTGTGTGTGTGTGTTCGCTGGCTGGCTGGCTGTCGCTTACAGAAATAAAACATCTCTCCATACTTTCACATGGACACACACACAAATACCCACTCATGCAAGTACACTTTCTCTCTCCCTTTCTCCATTCCTTCTCTTGCCGTCTCTATCACCCACTTGATCTCTGCTTCATGTCACACCTCTGCCTTTTGCCATCTCTCTCTCTTACTCTCTCTCTCTCTTTCTCACTCTCTCTCCCCCTCTCTCTCTTTTGTTCTCTCTTTCTCTCTCTCACTCTCTCTTTCTCTCTTTCTTTTTCACTCTCTCTCTTTCCCTCTCTCCCCCTCTCTCTCTTTCTCTCTCTCTCTCCCCCTCTCTCTCTCCCCCACTCTCTTTCTCTCTCTCTTTCTCCCTCTCTTTCTCCCCCTCTCTCTCTTTCTTTCTCTCTCTCTCTCCCCCTCTCTCTCTCCCCCACTCTCTTTCTCTCTCTCTTTCTCCCTCTCTTTCTCACTCTCTCTCTCTTTCTTTCTCTCTTTCTTTCTCACTCTCTCCCCCTCTCTCTCTTTCGCTCTCTCTCTCTTTCTCTCTCTCTCTCCCCCCCTCTCTCTCTGTCATTGCCCTTGTCATCCAACAAGGAGACAGTGGCAATGGGGGCTTGTGTCCTTGGACGTGAAGCAAAGCTCCACTATTGACTGGCATGATGAGCTGCTCTTTCCCTGCTCCTTCCCCACAATCCCTGTAATCCCTCTGTCTTAGCAGCCAACACGACACAGACACACGCACAAACACACACACACACACACACACACACACACACACACACACACCCACACGCACGCACACACATGTCAAGACCACAGAGCAGCCAAACACACACACACACACGCACGCACGCACAAACACACGTCAGAACCACAGAGCAGGCAGCACGACACACACGTCACGACCACAGGGGCATTCGATGGGGGGCCTACTGTCGCAGAAGCACATACAGTATAACACCACACACACACACACACACACACACACACACACACACACACACACACAGATATCCACACATGCCAGCACACAGCCACACAGGACAAGCTTTTCTTTTTTATAAAGTTGTTTTCTTCTTCACGTTTTCTCCCAAATTGCACTTGGCCAATTCCCCCTGCTGTCCCGGTCGTTGCTCCACCCACTCTGCCCATCTGGGGAGAGATGTAGACCAGGGTGGGAATTAGACGGAGGCCATGAGGCCATGGCCTCCATTGCCCTCCCTCTGGCTGTGATGCCCTGAGATCCCTAAGGCCAACTTGGCAGTGCCCTGCTACCAGCCTGCTACTGTCAGTTGCTTTAAAAGCGTCAGTGGTCTCAGTTTAATGTAGCCTGCTCTATGCACAGGATGTGTCATTGGCTCATTTTAACACACATTTCAGTGAAATCGCCCTTCATGATGTCAATAGAGCAATGACCTTTGTGCCCTGGCATGTGGCCGTGTGCCCTAAAAAACATGTGACAAATGTTTTTGGCCTTGCCCCTAAAATTACAAAATTGCCACCCTGCTGTAGACTAGCACGTTTCCTCCAATACATGCGCAGTCGCCAGCTGCTTCTTTTCACCTGGCAGCGAGGAGTTTTACCGGCAGGATGTAGCGCATGGCAGGATCACGCTAGTCCCCCCAGTTCCCGTCCCCCCTAAACAGGTGCCCCGACGGACCAGAGGAGGCGCTAGTGCAGCAACTAGGACTCATACCTCACCGACTTCCCACCCGCAGACACGGCCCACTATGTCTGTAGGAAACGTCTGACCGAGCATAAAGTACCGCTGCCGGGAATTCTCTTCTACACAAACGCCTAAGATGGGTGCTGTTAAGATGGGTGCTGTTAGGCTGCGCCGCGGGCCTGGGCTGAGAGGACATTTTGTTGGCTGCATCTTACTCTGTCTCCTGCCGACTGTCTGAAACAAACTGACAGCTTGTGTGAGAGCTCAATGCATAGTGTTGATTATCGCCCTTTCTCTGACACCTTCCTGACATTTGAGCCAGAGAGCCATATCTCTCTCTCCCTCCTCAGAGACGGGCACACTGCTGCTGCCACATCCGCCTCTCCTCATGCTATACGGCTCCCCGCAGCCCAGTGTGTGGCAGCGTCTAGTCTCTCTTATATTCATGTATCGTGTGTCATATTGATGTATTATTGACAGCACCATGTGCAAGGCAGCACAGTAGCATCACAGGAGAATTAGCATGCGTAAGAAGGTATTTAATAATAATAAAAAAATCCTTTACACAAGGCATGGTATATTGTTTATTCCACTAGCTTAGCTCTAGCTATCAAACCGTGCCCTGAATAAAAATTTGCTGATCGCTCGCTTCTCCTGAAGGCTATGCTAGTTGTGAAGACACCGAAAGAGTGGTGACAGCCGGAGCTAGATTCTGATTTTGTGCGTGTGCGCGCGCGTGTGTGTGTGTGTGTGTGTGTGTGTGTGTGTGTGTGCGTGCCCGTGTGTGCGTGCGCGTGCGTGTGTGCGTACGTCATCAGGAAGCGGAGAAGGAGAACCACAAGAAGAAGGAGATGGAGGAGAAGATCAAGAGAGCCAAGCTGGCGAAGGAGAAAGCCGAGCGCGAGAAGCACGAGCGCCAGCAGAAGAAGAAGCAGCTGATTGACATGAACAAAGGTATGTACTGTATGATGCCACCACAGAGACAGAGCAGGGGGGGGGGGGGTTCCATGGAATTGTGCTTCACACAGGTTTGAACTCTGAAGGAGGATGATAATGTGTGTGTGTGTGTGTGTGTGTGTGTGTGTGTGTGTGTGTGTGTGTGTGTGTGTGAGGGTGTGAGGAGCGGTGTCATCTCTTCAGCTGTGAAAGAATCTCGAGCTTACTGCCATGGCCGATGTAATTCCTCCAAACAACAGGCAGATGATCCTACTTTTAGCATGCGTTTCAGTCTTTTTTCTGTGTTACAGTACATCCACTCGCATAGAGACGGAAACGTTCCCCTAGCAACAATATTCACGTGCATGCATAAAAGTTCAATGGATTTTAAAGACGTTGAATTGGTAGGAAGACTATTACTCCGTATCAGTGCTAGGAAGGTAACTGTGAATAAACTAATACTGTAGCTGGCAGGGCACAGAGGATAGGTAGGTCCTAAAGATATTCATCTTTAAAAATGGGCTGATAATGGGTTTGGTAGATCACTCTACTCTAATAGGATAATGCTGTTTGTATTATTTTTTCATTGGTCTTGTGCAAGTAAAGCCAAAGTAAAATCTATAGGTTTTAAACTTCTGAGACTGCCGTTTTGTTGTTGTTGTTGTTGTTGTTGTTTTGTTTTTAATTACTTGAGTAACTGTAGCTATTCTCCTCCAGTGATGCCATTAAAACAGTATTGATCACTTTAAGCTGCAGTTATCCAAACGTGCTAAATTAGAGCTATAGAGCTACTGTCTGCTGCCGGCTGTGTGTCTGGTTACGCCAATGACATTGAGAAGGAATTTCAAAGCTGAAGGTCTTTGGAAGCAGTCAGTGTGGTCTTCTTGATCGCTTTTTTGACAAACCGTCTGGAATTTCCACAATTCACCAGCTTCTAAATGTCAGCAGGAGCCACGCACCTCTCTGTAGCGCCGCCACATTGGGACATGTGACAAGACACTCTTCACTACGCCACAAACTCAACAAGATAATTGATGCATTCTCTCTCTTTTTTACCTGAGCAGTGACCTCTTTGAAAGCTTCACTTTTAATAATCCAGCATGGCTGAGCCTGGAGAAGGCTGTCTGCCCTTCCTGCTCATTCTGACTAACCAGATGGAGAGGGCTAGAGAAGTAGCTAGGGTGTTAAATATGTCTGCCAGAGCTGATTCTGATCTTGGTTTCTGAATGCCATAATACGCTTTGCATGAATAAAACATGAGGATGACATGGGCAAGGTTGCCTGCAGCCTAGGAGATAGTAGGGACTGTCCTCCACACCGTCACCACCCTGCAGCCTAGGAGATAGTAGGGACTGTCCTCCACACCGTCACCACGCTTGTCGGACTGTTCCCACCACAGTGACCAGGAGTGAAATATGCACAGACTTAAGTTCAAGATTAGTTCAACCTTTTTTTTTTCTTTTTTTTTTTTTCCATTTGCCTGCTCATTTTCATTAAACCTTGAATCTAGAGCTGCAACAATTAGTCGATTAGTTGATCGACAGAAAATGAATCGCCAACTACTTTATAATCGATTAATAGTTTAGACTATTAAGAAACTTTTAAGAAAAAATACTAAAAATTCTCCTGTTCCAGCCTCTTAAATGTGAATATTTTCTGCTTTTTTAGTCTTCTATGACAGTAAACTGATTATCTTTGGGTTGTGGACTGTTGGTCAGGACAAAAGAAGAAATTTGAGGACGCCATCTTGGGCTTTGGGGAAAAAGTGATCGAGCGTCATTTTTCACCATTTTGTGAAATTTTATAGACATTTTGTGACATTTTATAGACCAAACGGCTAATCGATTAGTCGAGAAAATAATCGACAGATTAATCGATATAAGGAAAATAATCGTTAGTTACAGTCCTACTTGAATCGTTCCTTTTCTTCTAACTTGTCTCTTGGTGAAATGTAATCAGAGAAAAGACAAGCGGTTGTCAAGCTGTTGAAATGGGTCCTGTGGATGGGAAGCTGAGCTCGAGCCAGAAGCGGGTTGGAGGTTCGAAACACTCTGTATCGTCTCTGTGTTCACTGTCGACTTGCCTCTGAGCTTATTGGTTGAACTTGGAACACACAAACCAGCAGATCCAGTGTTTTCTTGTTGCACATGTTTCTTTGCTCTGTGCTTCTACTCCTCGCCAATTGACAGCCTTGGGTGAGAGTCTTGGCTTTCCTCTCTTCATAACCAACAGGGATCATTGACAGCACTGTTGAAAAATTCTATATGTACTTGAGATATTTGAGGAGTTAGTTATTTGAGGAGACTTCTCACATCAATATTTCATGCTTACTCTCAGCCGTGTTTTCTGTGAGGGTTGATGAAAATAAGACGGCGCAAAGAGCCTTGGTTCTTTCATTCTTCTTGGAATTAATCATATCCAACCATTTTCCACATGGATTTTGCAGTTGAAACATTGAAAGGCCAATTGAAATGCTGCACTAGATTTCCATGTTTTATTTAATTCTTTTACTTTTTTTCAGTCTTTATTGTTTTAATTGTAAACTAGGTCTCACACCTAATCTGAGGAGATTTAGACTGTTGACCTCAATAGAGCAGTGTTTGTGTTGATCCATTGACAGATGGAGTAAACATATGGACGTTATATTATGAGAAGCATGTACATGTCAATATCTTTTATCTATATCTGTTTTATGGATTTACTGCCTAAAAGACAGCTTGATGGATAATACTATTGTATTTAATGCAATTTCAAGAGGCTATTTTTGTGAAGGGCTAGATTTGATGTCATTTCACAAATTGCGACCTAATCCTCTTCGCTTGCAAATGATTAACAATGAAATGCATATTTAATGACAGTTTAATTCATTTAGCTTTTAGCAGGATGGCATTAGGGTGGGGGAGGGGGGAGCAGACAAATGCGTTCAGGGAACTGCAAAAAAAAAGTCATATTTCCCATTTCCCAGTTGATCAAACTTGAGAATATGGCCCCCTGCAAGTTCACTGACACGTGCGCTTCCCCAACGAGTATGATTGATGTATGAGACACGCGCAGAGCTAAATCTGTTTTCTTTGTGAAGTATTAGAAATACTAATGTGGGAAATTGCTTATGAAATCATTACCGGGTTCCCCCCATTTGTTTTAATTTGCTCTAAGTGGATTTCCATATTCACTTGAACTGACCAGATGTTCAACATTCTCTAAATTGCTTTACTTCGCAGAAAGTGACTGTTGAGCACTGTAGTACAAACCCTAAGCCCAGACTAACGTTTCTGTCTCTAATAGGGAGATGTTTCATCACACCAGGGTGTTTTGTGTTGCAGCATACTGTCTGATGGTAGCATCTGGACTTTCTTCTTTCTCCTTCGTTTGTGAGGACTAGCCGCCCGCTCGTCTGACCTCACCAGGGTCAATGCCTCCATCTGGGGCAAGTGTCCACACCCCACACGCCAACTGTGTACCCCAGTCAAATCCACGAAGCTTTGAACACAGAGCCGGAAAACACACATGTGGCTTTGAGCATGATGCAACATGGCATAAGGCACATACAGTAGGAGTAAATCAAGTGGGCGTGTAGAGGGAAAAGCACTCGCTTACCGCTGTGGAGACCCAGGTTCAATTCCCGTGTAGCGGTACTTCCGGCTTGGTCAGACGCTACTACAGACGCAATTGACCGTGTCTGCGGGTGGGAGTCCTGGTCGCTGCACTAGCGCCTCCTGTGGTCGGACGGAGCGCCTCGCTGTCAGGTGAAAAGAAGGGGCTGGCGACTGCACATGTATTGGAGGAAGCATGTGCAAGTCTAAGGGCTCTCCCCAGAGGGGGTGGAGCAATGACCAGGGCAGCAGGGGGAATTGGCCAAGTACAATAGCGGAGAAAAATGGGACAAAAATCTGAAAGAGGAAAAAAAAGAGCCAGGAAAACAGTCATTTGAACATGTTTTTTTAGACCAGGCATTTCTCCCAGGTTGCATAGAGAGATGCTGTCAACTTTTCTTTGAGTTTTATATAGGCTACAGTAGGTTTTCACTATGTGAATAGTTCTTGTAGTCGTTGTGAAACAATCACCTGTACCAGGTGAATTTCTGAATAACACATTTTCTTTTTCTCTGACCAACCCTAGGGATTATCTAGATTTTTACAGATCTGTTGTTTGCTACAGTACTTTCACAGCTACTGTTTTGGGGTTTGTCCTAGTATTGTCCTATTGTCTGCTGTTTGACTGTTTGAATCTAACTGGATCAATGTCGTTTCAGACACTTGTATTTATGTTAACTAAGGTCACAAAAGAGAATTACCTGATCTGAAAACAAACTTTTTTCAAAATCAATAACTCAAATTTTCTCAGACGGTTCTATCAAAACGTTCACAAACACACAGAGGCTCCACAGATGCTGTTTCTATGATTCACTTTTACCTGCAAGTGATCATTCTTCACCGAACGAATTAGAACCCACTCAGCCGGTTCAATCCATTTTTGCAACAGCTTGCAGACACTAGCAGAATGCAGGCCTATACATCGCCTTGCTCTGTGGGAATATTACAGATAGTGGGTTTCTTTAGCTGTTTGTGCTTATATAAATGGTGGAACATGCATCATATTCTCCTTAAATATACAGTAGTTGTTTTTGTTCACGTGAGGCTTATATTAAACATCATTATCACAAAGAGAAGCCTTCAACTAAATGGATTCACAATAATTCAAGGAAGTCTTTTGAAGGACAATATGATTATTTTTTCTATGCAGGTTATCCTTGAAATGGATTCTGTAATTGATTTTTCATTTCCTGTACACTTTAAGATTACAGGGTGCCTTCCTTTCCGAATGCATCTTCGTCTTCTTTTTGCTGCTGATAGCCATCTAGGCATGTCCCCCGCTCAGCAAGGCCTAGTAGAATGAGGTGTCTCCCTGCCTCTATGATTCTCTACAAAGAGCCCTCCAACTTCTATTTTTGCATCCACCTCGTCAACCTTTCACCAACCTTGAACTCGTGTATATTTACATGAATAAAAGTAAGTGGACCCCTCTCAGAAAAGCCTACAATCCATTAGATTGTAAAATAAGAGGCTTTGGCTGTATTCCACATCTTGTAATGCTGCATTCGTTATTTCTTACATGCTAGCACTCATATACGTCAACGTCACTCCGACATGCTAATGGAGACTGACTGCTGTTCTTAAATGCAGATTGTGCATATTCGAGTGCATATTAGCGCGCCGCGCTAAAAGCGAGGCATTTTCCCGGGCAGCTGGCCGGCTGGCCGTGGCGGCTGCCGGAGCCCTGTCAGGAATGACAGCGGCGGAGATGTGGATTGATGGCTCGGCGCGGCACTGACAGCTGTCGTTATAGGCCGGCGCATACCTGCGCCGCGCGCGGCCATGCCAGCCAGGTGATCACAGCGGAGCCTTGACAGGCGGCCGCGCGGCGGGAAAGGTCGTACTCTGGAAGTTTGCACAGTGTCCCCGCAGCACGGCAGACACGGCAAACAATATCAGCAAGGGAGATGGCTTGTAGAGACGTGGAGGTCGGAGAACCCGGATCAAAGAAAACACTTCTGACAGAGATTCCGCCTATTCCCGGGCTTAGCTTGGGAAAATGAAGCCAGCGTTAGGAAGCTAAAGCTGACCTTTATCTTTGATATGGAATGTGACGAGCAAGGACGGCCCTTTCCCCAATGTAATTATGATATATCCTCAACGCGCTGCCTGTTTATTCCTTGAAGTGTCATTCCGTTGTCACTAAGGCACTGATGGCTTCCATGTCTGTTCATGGATTTGTAGTTTTTGATGAGGATCTTTCAGCACATCTGCATGCGTTGTGTTCCATGTCACTTAAGCAGCTTTTTTCCCCCCTTTCTTGTCATGCCATGCTGTAAGGAAATTGCTTTTTCCCTCCCTTTGTTGCATTACCGCTGGGTGGATCCCGGGTGCAGGGAGAGCAAGGCATGCTCTGAAATCCCACGTTGAATTCTGTCATTACCTTGAAAGACACAAACAAGGACACCGGGCTTATCTGTGCTAGTACATCATCTCTAATAAATAACAGCATATTAGATTGCGCTATATCTCCTCTCAAAATCTGAATCTGCCTCAAGGCGATGATGGCGCGCAGAATATGACAGCTCAGGCCTCTGAGAGCAAGTCATGTGGAGAGACAAAGACTGAGAGAGAGAGAGAGAGAGAGAGACACAGAGAGAGAGAGAGAGAGAGAGAGAGACAGAGAGAGAGAGAGAGGATCCTCCATGCACAATTCACATGCGAGGATTAAATCAGATTCACTGTGTAATGACTTTTTTTTGTCAGTGAAGGTGATGCAATATAATATTCTGTCATCCTCCCAGATTAGACCATTTCCACTACATTTTCATAAATAATTGTCAGCACAATGTGGAAAAGGAGCCTGGCTTCATCGGAAGCCTTTTATTATTCTTTGATAAATATTTCATTGGCAATTAAAGACCACCCCAGGGAATAGTTGCTCCCACATTGTTTTTTTTTTGTCTTTGTCTGCATTATGCATCAAATTGTCAAACTGAATATTTTTTCCTTATTTTGTGGCGACCTGTTTAGTATCGAGATAAAGACAAAGACGCTAATTAGAATACAACTAAAAGTTCTAATCACTTTGAGTCTGCTTAACTTAATTTGGTTGCCTTACACTAAGGTCAGAGCCAAGGGAAGGAGACACGCATCACATCTCTCTTTCTCTCTCTCTCTTCCCTCTCTCCCTCCTTAGTGCTCTCTCTCTCTCTCTCTCTCTCACACACACACACACACACACACACACACACACACGCACACTCACTCACTCACTAGGACGCACTGTACTCCACACCCCTCCTTGTACCTTCTCCCCCTTTCATAAATGTTCTGCCTCTCCTTGGTGAACTCAGCCCAGGCTCAGTTAAATCTCATTAATTTGTGGGTGGTCCAAGTGTCTGATCACTTCCCCTCCCCAGATCTGGACCTCGCCAGTCACTTTACAGTCAATCAAACATAATTACCCTCACTACAAAGACCATCAAGTCCCATTGTCAAATCCATTTAGCTTGCCTCGACAGCACAGCCGTTCACTCCCACAAACTGCACCATATGGCCTTTGGTTGAGAGATGTTATCTCGATTTTGGAAATCACATCAGAATCCACAATCTAAACGTGCCACTCATAGAGGAATAGGGCAGGAGGATCCAAGCTGCAACCTCCAGCTTGGACAAATGAAGCCAACGCGGAAGTGCCAATAACTGCAGTTTGGCTGCAAAAGGGAGTCATTCCCTCAGTCATTCACCCCCATGTTAAAATGCCCAACTTTTGCAGCAGAAATAAACATGTTTTCAGCCTGGATCAAAAAGAGTTTTGGTCTCTACATGTATAGATTATTTCACCATTCATGACAACTGTACGGGGGGGGCGCATTTTTATATAACTCACCCGTTTATACAGTCTATGGCTACAAAGAGAAGCCCAATTGTATACTGTAGAAGTGAATTGAAAAATGATCCAATTTCTCGCTTGATTTATTACCTCAGCAAACACTTTCTTAATGAGTTTATGCTCTCAATCACTACTTTCAAGTCTTCTTCAATGCAGCATGCTGTTCATTTGGTCAATTATTGACCCATTTAGAGTAAAAGAGATGATAAAGCAGACTATGTTTTGGGGCGTGATTGACAGGTCACCTGTCCAGTGATTGCGCAGCTCACCGATCACAGGCGGGCTGTGGCTGTGTGGCTCTTCTTCTCTTCTTCTCGTCCAAATATGGTCACTTCTGGCTCCAAGAAAACCAAGATGGGCGACAGTCACAATGCGAAACTCGAGGCTTCAACTCGGGAGTCCAGAAACCAATGGCTGACATCACGGTGGCTACGTCCATACTTTGATGGGAGCATCAGGCTGTCCTGGATGTGTGAGGCACAGAATATATATGGGGTCATCTCAATATATAGAGTACTGCAGGAATGAGTCCAGAAGACCTGGGGCCGGTTGCACCAACTGGTCTTACACTGGTCTTAAGCTAAGTTGGTCGTAACTTTACGACCTAACAGCTACGCCGGTTGCACCAAGACGGCTTAAGCCTTCTTTTCACTACGCCCAGGCGTAAGAGTTACGCCTGGTCAGGAGGAGGCGTAGCGCCTGCCTGTAACAGAGATCTCCGTGTCTTATCAGCGGAGACCGTTTTGAGTCCTTACCCTCATCGTCGTAACACAGCCAGTTCTCCATCTTTTGAAGCATGATGTTAGATTACAACGAGCTAGTTGTGTGGCTTAGCCTTCCAAAATGTTGCCGTTAATTTTTTAGAATGTAATACATAGAATTGGGAACGTTACATTCAATTTCATTCAGACTGTCTTTCTGGCTCAATCGCCGCCATTTTTCCCCCGGAGCTAGGGAGGGTGAGAGGAGGGAGGGTGTTTTACAGTAGTGGCTGAGAGAGCGTAGTGGCACAGTGCTCCAAGCAGGTCGCGAGGCACATTTTTTGCAACATCATCCAATCAGGGTGCATTCCCTGGCAATTCACTTGGACGCGCATTGCTACGACCAGCATAGTTAAGACCAGACATAAGCCGTGTTGGTGCAACAGGCGTAAGTCCATGGTCTTAACTAAGACCGACGTAGGAGTTACGACCAGGCATAGTTAAGACCAGTTGGTGCAACCGGCCCCTGGATGTTAGCACTTCCGCCTCTTATGTGTAAAGGTCAATGGGATTGTTGTATGGGACTTTCTGTTGAATGCATGAAATTAGGTCTGTGGTTAACAAAAGTTTATGAAACAATGACGTTTATGTTCAGCAAGATAATCTTCACAAATGAGGACCACTTTTATGATATTTTTTTAAGGCAATTTTCATAAAACGCTTCAAAAGTCATAAAAGTGGTCCTCATTTGTGAAGATTATCTTGCTGAACAGAAACCTTGCTGTTTCATACACTTTTATTAACCACAGACGTTATTTCATGTACTTTAACCAAAATTCCCATAAAAAAAAAAATCTCACATACGAACCGGGAAGTGCAGGGAATTCTGGGTGAGCCTACAAAAATATGTCATCCCTGCAGTACTCTATTGCAGCATGGAAAAGCCTCCTTGACAGCTCTCCTATCTCATCAAGCTGCTTCATCTGAGTCACCCTGGTAGGAACGGTCAAATGGCTGTCTACTCTGCTTCAAAGATAGGCTCCCCTGCTCCCATTGGCTCACTGACATGTTGACTCCATGCGGTCCCCAGAAAGTATGTCAGCTCAACATCTGTTAGTGCTGGGCAGGAGATCTCCCTGGTGTGTCCATGGTGTTACCGGGCAAAACTAGCCAAATGTAGTGGCTTAGATGGTGAGAGCAATATGGTAAATGGGCGCCTGCAGGCAATAGAAGTAAATGATCGAGGAGGAAGTAAAGTCTGGTGACTGCCGCGTTATAAGCTTCTCTCATCTCCCAACCTCCCCTCCCCACTGTTTCTCACTCGGGGCCTGGCAGCATCCATCCAGATGGAGGGTTTATTTTTGTTTTTGTTTGTTTACTTATTCATGCATCCAGCTATTCGGGGCATCGCTGGGGCTTTCGTCTCCGACACAGAATGCAAATGGCCACGGTGGCTAATCCACTTTCATCTCTACCCCTCATCGACGTCCGACTCCTCGCCGCGCTCCCCTCAGTCTCTCGCACTCACGCCATCTCTCTTTCTATCAAGATGTGGGATCAGGTCCAGAGTGGCCGTGCCAGCCTTGTCCCAACAACGCTTGTCCCTACTTGAGGCATGCCAAACCACCTCTCACCGCTCCCCCGCCCCACCCATCTTCTCTCCATTCACGCCCCGCTCTGTCCTGTCCACCGTCTCCCTCCTCTTCATCCCCTGACCCCCTGGCGCCACGCTGGGGCCCGTAGAAAGAGGAGAGGAGTGGCTGCGCGGCCATTCCCCTTGGAATGGGGGGATGTGGGAGCATCCCTAATCGAGTTAAGGAGGACATGAGTGGCTTTGCCCATCAAGTTGTTACAGTAAAACAGTCCGGAATAATCAGCAGGCCCATCCGTCTTCTTTATTGGGCGTCTTCTCCTTCCATTTCCTTTTTTTATTCCCTCTATTCCACTCAAGAGGACTACTTTCATGTGCATCCCAAACGTAAACACACACACGCACACGCACACGCACACACACACGCATAGATGAAAGGCCTGTGTGGAAAGTTTGTCAGGTCATTGTGTCAGAGCTGTTGTCAGGGTTGGCTGGCTGGACTGCAGGGCGACGGGAGAGACGAGAGAGGGAGAGTGAGAGAGAGAGAGGGAGAGACAAAGCAGAGGCATCTAACAGGTGCGTGGTCGCTGTCCTTCGGGCATTTGTGTTCTTTCTCTGTGCGCTCTGTGGCGGTAATGCTCTCTGTCTGCCTGGGCCTCAGGAGCTGCTGGGACCGGTGGGGGGAGGAGAGGGGGGGGGGACTAGTCTCAGTGCCAGACAGTTAAAGTGTAAGCAGCAGAGCAACACGAGCGGGGGGGGGGGGGTGCTGAGTAATACAGGTGCTTGTGAGTGTGTGTATACTATATATGTCTAGGAGGCTGAGCCTGGGTTCAGGTGTGAATGCAAGAGAAAGCCAGCTGTATGTGAGGGAGTATATGAGAGAGAGGGAGAGGACAGATTGAAAGCGAGAGAGTGGTTGTTGTCTTTCCACTTGGCCATGAAGCAGCCCCCCCCCCCCCTCCCCCCTCCCCCCTCCCCTCCCTCCACAGAGGCCCTTGTTTCATGGCTAATGCACCAGGTTAATTGCACAGGTGACTTTCTGTGGGGGAACAGATGGACTGAAATGTGTTCAAAAACAATCGGCAGCGGCAGAAAGAAGAACAAAGCGTGGAACTCGATGTTCTCCTGCTCTCTTCTCTCTCCCTCTTCCTCTCTGGTGGAGCCATGCAGGGTGACAGGGGTGCGGCTGAGGTCAGAGTCTCTCTCACAGTGGGTTCAACTCATCAAGCAAGCGAGATCTCATTATACACACTCCAAATTAGAGGCGGGGTTTGGGCTACTGGATAAGAGACATCTCTCCAAAGCCTGCTTCCTCTCTTGTCAAACACTTTCATCCGCTACGAGATGCTTACGTGACATTATGGAGAATATGTAGCAGTGATGGATTAAAACCCGCGTATGACGATGATAAATGGCATCACGTTTTTTTTTCGGTTATTGATGTCGTTATATATTTCGCCTGCTATTTCAGATTTTGCAATTAACTAGCCCTGTAGCTATCAGTTTTATTCTGGGCACATATGATGCCATGATTTACCACTATATTGCAGGCACACACACGCGCACGCACACGCCAGGCCAGACGTGGAACCTTTCTAGAATTCTATGAATTCTTTGTCTGTCTTTCCCCCCAAGAGCTGTGGCAGCGGCATGTGAGCCATCAGATATGGAGTTCTCAATCGATCCACTATGCTTTCCTCCCCAGCACAACATGGAGGAGATGACAGATAGCAAATTGAATTTATGAACAGGCTTTGTTGACACTGCGTCATAATTATAGGAATGCCATGCCTTTGGTGTTTAAAGAGGGAGCACGCTGTTGCATTCAAATAGATACAAGGCTTTCTGGGTTGGATGATTGGATGAAAAGTTGTCACTTTCTTATGTGACAGCTATTCTTTTACTTTAGAACCACTTTCATATTTTGATTGTTGCAGATGACTGAATTGAAAAGGCAGAAACATAGAGAAGAGATGTCATGCTATTTCTTTGATTCCTAATTGGTCCTTGACGACAATTAGAGATTGAATGAATGCTATTGGGATGCATTGGTTGTCTGGAAGGCTTGACTAAATTCCAATGTCTCTAGCTGATTTTGCCCTGAGCACCCATGAGCATAGGTCACATAGCTGACACTACTTGAGCGTAAACACACACACACACACACACACACACACACACACACACACACACACACACACACACACGCATGAGGGGTGGGAAATCGATACAGTATATTATCACAATATTTTGTGTGGCAATATTATATCGATTATATCGAAGTCAAGCATCGTGATATTTTATTATATAAATTGTCAGGTGCATGCAACATTTATGACAGGGTGTTGGTCAGTCTGTCTGCTTGACAATCCCATTGTGCTGCAATAAAAATGATTGAAGTGATATTAACAGACTGGAAACTTGATCTTATTAGATAAAACAGATGTTGACAATGTTTTTCGCCCCCCTTTGGGGGACATCATTTGCAGTTGAAAAAAGGGAATATATCGCGAAATATTTCTAAAATCGCAATAATGTTGTATCGTGACTTGAGTAATGAGTATCATGATAATATTATATTGTGGGGCCTCTGGTTTTCCATTCACACTCTCTCTCTCTCTCCAGACTTGCAGCCTGTTCATTTGGATGAGGCATAGTGAGCCAATCCACTGGCAGCTATATAACAGCACACACTGGTGTGGGTAAAAAGGAGTAGGCAGCTTTTTTAGTGTGTGTGCGTGTGCTTGCATACTGCACTGTATGTTGTGGAAATAATTAAATGTCACAGGGCTCAGGCCGTCAAGCATGGGGAGGGGAGCTTTACGACCTCGTGCCGCGCTTCACCAGGCCCTCTCAATGAGCCACTCCTCCAGATGCCCCGCCGCACGTGCTCAGAGGCACCTCTTCACCTCCTTCACCTCCTTCCTCCCTCTTCTCTCCTTCACTCCTCTCACTCCATCTCACCACAGCGTGCCTCCCTCCCTCACCTCACTCCATCCTCTGCCGCTTCCCAGGAGTGACACTTATCCGTGCCCATCCTTTTCTTCCCCGCCGCCGGTGGCTCTCCGTGCTCTCGTGGGGGTTTGTGGATGAGACACCGCGGCCGCGCCGACAACACTCCGCTCTTACCTGGTGTTTTTTAGGAGACGCTAATCTGATGTGTGAAGTTTTTTTGGGCCGATCCTGCTGAGAGCACATCGGCCTTGTTATCCCTCCTAATTAGAAAATGGGATAGTGCTGCTTGTAAATATATTACAGACTGCAGCCAACCCCCAGGGCTCACTGTCACAGTTGGCACAGCCTCCGGGTCCAGGTACCACTTGATATGCAGGAAGGAGGGATGAGATGAATGAAAGGATCAGTGAAGATATGGAACAGGTACACCACCTCTCTCTGGGAGGCAGCGTTTCGCCGAGCATCGTTTCTATTCTTAACGGTTTAGCTTGTTTCAAAAAGTACGTAAAAGTGCAAAAGCCCCAACCATGTTCCACTCCTCTGCAAGCTTTAATAAGATCATTAAAGGACCCCAGGGCTGTCTGTGGAGGTGCCCGCCAAGGTGTTTCATCACTGGGAGGGTTTGTCAATGTCTTGGGTCTTAGCCCATCTTAACCCATTTAGAAAGCAATTTCCCGTGAGCAGGGGGGGATCTTTCCTCTGGAAAAAGGTCTTTGTGGCATAAAAGGTTAGCTTTTCTGTAATTCCCCAGCACGCAATCTAGCACTGCTGCTAATGAGAAGCGGCGGAATATTTGCCCTAGGTTTAACAGCTGAAAATAAGACGAGAGTGAACTGCAGGAACAAGACAGAAAAGCTGCCTCTAAATTTGGCAATGTTAGGTAATGAGGGATGTTTGCTGTAAGGATTACAGGAATAACACTGAATTTGAGTATACTCAAATAATGTTTTCTATTTTCTCGCTAAACATTCATTGAGCCCTGTCTGTGCAGATGTGTTGAATATGGTGCACAGTTGTTAAATATGTTGCACAGTTGTTTGAGTAGGCCTTTATCACAGCAGCCATTTTGTGTCTAAAAGGTAGGAAGTCACACCGGTGCAGTCCATTTAGGTGTTCCAGTGCCGGGGCTCTAATTAGCGAGTTGGTTGCACCTGTGTTACCCTGACACAAAATGGCGGCTGTGAAAAACCGGCCCGTTGTTGAATATGTTGCCCAGTAGTTAAACACTAAAAGGTCTAACAGCTGAAGCCTCATCTCCAGGCCGTGCCGTGAGCAGAGGCGTGGCCTGTTTGAGTGGAAGCTGGGGCCCAGTAGGATCTAGTTAATGGTGCTCTGCTAGGTGACTGGGGACTATGTTTCCCATTTTAGTCAGTTTGCTTCCTTGTGTGTCTGCACTCCTCCCCCTGAACCCCAGTCTAGGAAGGCTCCCATGTCTTGGTCATTACAAATGATGAATTGTGCTACAGTTAAGCTGGAACTAGGACAAATTGATCAAAGTGTCAGGTGCCCCCTGTGATGTCTGGGTCTCCATGAAGAAGGCAGTGAAGAAGGAGCTGTCAAAAAGTTTCTTGTGCCAAGGTGGTTGTAGATAAATGTTTACCTGCCACTTAGCACTTTGTGCCTTCTGTCAGGCTCACAGTTATGTCCTTGGTAGCCTACATATGAAGGAGTGGCGAATGGTCTTGGGAGTTGATACTGTTCTAGTAGCTGCTTGCTTTTCACCATCCTGTTCCTCAGGTCCACAGCAGGCGGAACCCCGCGCCCCCCTTTGAACCAATGAGCTCGCTATCGGAGGTGTAGTGCTGCAATTTGAGATAAGCACTACTTGGCTGGGCTTTGGTTTTGTTCTGATAAAGCTGGTCTAATTAAGCTTGATTTAATCGGGATTGCTTTTAAGCACAGCACACAGCCGGAACAGATACTTTGATTTCAAAGTAGCCCTTGGGAAGGACTTGAGGAAGAAAGAGAAGGAATGAGATACAGTTTCAAGTGCAAAATTAGTGCGAGTATGAGTGAAGAGTTGCATTTTTAATTTGCATATGACATGTTTCTATTCATAGTTGTACCATCTTTCTTTGCATAGACTATCGCAGGTTGGGTGGCGTGTTGCTTGAGGAGGAGGGGGGAAACACAAGCAGCCCTCACTTTCAGTGGCAATGGCAAAATATGTGGCATTCCTTCAAATTAATTGTGCAGTAGTCTCAACGTGTTGCGTTCATAAATTCAATTTGCCTGACTGTCATGTCTCTTTGAGCACATGCAAGAAACAAAAGATTGATCACCCCCCGCTCTCTCGGAGAGGGCTGTGTGGTGAAAGCAGCATGTTGCAGTAATTT
>NC_139634.1:28300619-28338119 GCF_964638095.1 Poromitra crassiceps
CACTCCAAGGCTTGTGAGCTATGGATTAATATCATTAAGGTCAGTGATTTTGCTGTGGCACATTACAATAGACCGTGTTGACCAATCATTGATTTGTGTTTTGCCAAAAGATCAGATGCTCAAGGGAAATAGAGCTGATGGGTGATAACCTTATCTCGCTCCTGTGCGCTTAGGTAGCTCTGCTCTCTGTACAGAACAGAATACAGAAGACAACATAAAATGACACCAGATCTAATTCTGATATATCTACTGTAATGGCTAAACATAGCTACAGGTAGCATAACAGATGAACAGATTATAACAGTGTTTCCCAATTTATTTATTTTTTCTGGGGACCCACTTAAAAAAAAAGACAAACCATCACGACCCAATTCACAACAGGTCTCATCTATAAATCACGAGAAGAGTGAATTTGTGCATAAATGAACATTCCTGACCATCTTTACTGCCAGTTCTGCATCACCCATATGATCTTGAATAGGCCATTCAAGATTCAACTAGCCATTTCGAAGAGATATGTTTGACCCAAATATAATCTTGTATATATACTGGAAACACATTACAAACCAACTGAACTTTGCCTTTTATCAGGCGCGGCGTGACATGTTTCTGAGTAATGGAAATGGTGTATTCATTGGATCTAGTTAGCAGGGACTAGACTAGTTTCCCCAATAGAGAGAGTCCAGATAGCAAACGTTAGATAAAGCAAATTGCACTTATCTGTGACACTTTTCTGGAGACAAACGGCCAACTCGGCATAGGTCTTAATTACTTTGGTCAATAGCAATGACAATAGCAATGTTTACTCTTGTTTTTGACCCTTACATTTGACTGTCAAAGGCAATTTATGAGAGGTATAGCTGGTTGAGCCCGCATGCTTATATGGGGCGGTAAAGGGCTCTGGCTATAGGGGAGGAGCTTATTTATAACCCGTGGAAAATCCCTCCATCATATCTTATGACCTATTCAGAGTAATCTTCTCTGTAGGTCAAAAGATTAGGATAGGCTAGATTACAGTGGAAAAATCTTACATAGATTACCTTTAAACTTCAATATAATACAATGCATTACTACTGAATTTGGTCTAATAGGACTCAGCACTCTCATCACATGAAGAAAATAGTCCTTGATTCACTCAGCATCATCTCTGTGGCGTGGAGCAGCTCCAGGAATCATCTACCTGTCCACCTTACTGAGACAGAGCATGACATCACTTCCTGTCTTGTGGCCATGTGTTGGAAAGTGTTCTGCTAGAGAGGTCTGCAGACCTCTAAGCCTTCAGACATGTACAGTGTTTCTGTGTATCCCACGCTTGTTTGTCCTTTCCAGCACTACAGTATATGTCTGCTAAATGTCAGACTGATGTGCAACAGCACCCCAGAAATACCCTCTTCTAATGGATTCTTGCTGTTTGTGCCCTGGCCTACTTTCAGGCAACTTTGGCTGAAATTGATTTATCTGGCCGCCTCAACAGATCGCATCTGTGTGTTGCAACCGTGTCTGTCCGCCCTCACTATTTACTCTCTATTTATTTATGTTGTCTGGAGATGTGGAGCATTTACTGTGCCATGTGTGATTGGATTGCAATGTTTGACCTAGCACTATTGGTGTTATTTTGTTTTCATCTTAAATATTTAAAAGCACTTAGTGTGCTTACATACGAGAGAGATCGAATTTCGAAGTTCACTTTACTCTTGAAGTATTTGTCAATAACAAGGTGTAAACAAACACTATGCATTCAGTCTATATGGTGTGATATGCTTGGAAGTTCTATGCCTGAGGCTCTGCATTGTGAGTTCATATACAGTACTGTATGTCTTTGATTGTATGAATGTGTTGTGCATTATATTTCATGTATGTGGTTGACCTACACAGTCTTATCCTACTCTATACTTATGAGACAACCACACCAAGAATGCTATGGATCTAATGGTGGCACCTCAACCATATCGCACTCTTCTCTACATAGCATTGTTTATCAGAGTCTTCCTAGTGTGCATGGTGCTTTTACAACTGCGCCTGATAGCGGAGCCATGGTAATAACACCACATATTCGGGTGAGTCAGTCAGTCATTCATTAGTCTCTTAAAACGGATGTGTTGGCTTCTACAATTTGAAAATGCTCCCACCTACCCGTCAGTACTCAGTACTTCCTGCAGGGGAAACTTGGTCAAAACGGAAAGGGAAACTCCAATGAAAATAATGACTAATGAACCTTTAGGCGGGACATCCGCTCATTTGTCCAATCAGTCCATTAGTTCTCAACGGATATAAGGTGGGTACCTCCGCTAATTTCTCCAATCACCTCCCTCGGTTTTGTTTACATGTGTCGTGATTGAGCGAATATCATCGAACTTCCTCCGGTCTGCAGTGTTTTTTTTCCTAAATGGCTGGCCAAATTTTGATGGGCTAAAGACCGTCTCTGGAGCATTTGAAGATTGTGGAAGAGATAGACTGGCTTGAGAGACTAGTCATTCACTCAATCAGTCAGTCAGTCTGGAACACCTACTGTACTGAGGTGTCCGCGTTGGCGCAAATTCCTGTGAGTTAGTACAGTACATCACAGAAACGTCAAATTTGGCCCAATGACAGATCATCGTAACCGTTAATAGCTCCATAAATTTGTGAGAGGGTGTGGCCTGTCAGCTAAATTATCATAACTTCATGACCGATTATGCAATCATCGCAAAACTTTGAGAAGATGTGCAGACATCATCAATGACCATGTCTGCATGCAGAGCTGTTTTATGATTGAACAGTAGGGGGCACTACAAATCCCCAAAAACTATATGATGATGGAATTGCGTGAAACTTGCTACGCATGTTCAGCGAGGCAGTACTCGTCAAATTAAGTCAACATTGGTGAAAGTGGGCGTGGCCTATGGTGTAATAACCATGTAACAGCCGGCCCGGAACAGTAATGTGACCTGTACAGGATCTGTACTCCCCCCCTCCCCTCCAATGCACAGCTGCAGTCTGCACTGAGAAAACATGACTATACTCCCAGAATGCAGTATGCACTGAGAAAACATGACTATACTCCCAGAATGCAGTATGCACTGAGAAAACATGACTATACTCCCAGAATGCAGTATGCACTGAATGCTCATTGTTGTTGTTGTTTGATGTGGCGCCTCATACTGTGGTGTGATAAACAGCATCATGGCTTCTCTACTCTGAGGTGAAGGGAAGATCCTCTTGCCATGGCGGCTCTATGGATGTTTCTTCTCAATAGAATGTGGAAATGAGTTCAGCACTGGGGGAATATGTCTCATTTTGTGACAGGGCTCCAATGCAAAGACGGTGTGCACACTTGAAGGAAAAAAAAAATATATATATATAGTCTGTGAAAAGAAACAATTAAGGTCCCCAATGACGGATGATTTGGTGATGAAAGGCACCTCAGAATCACTGAACGCTGTCGTTTGGTTCTTAGTATTTTTGGGAATGGTGGGAATTGCCAACTTTTGAGTGTCAGTTTTTAGAGAACGAATGCGAATGATCTCTATGCTTTCTTCTGTTTTTGGTTATAGCTGATTGCATTCTAATTCTGACTCAGCGACTGACAACATTTCAGGCCCAGAGATTCTTGGTAGAGAAGCTTCTCTCAGCCGTTCAATCACACAGTGTGCCGAATCTATTCACGCCTGTTTGTCATGTCTGTTGTAATCTCACGCTTTTAAAGCTTGATTAACCTCTTGTCATCCTCAAACGAGTGGCGCGTATCAGAGGGAGTCTCTCCGAGTCACACCAGCGTCACTGCTTATGTGGGAGTGGTTCATCTCAACCCAGCACGCGGTTCTTTGTCGTCCTTTTATCCTTTAGCTTAAACTCCGACACAATTCCTCAAGCATCAGGCATGCAGAGTACAATTTTAGCTGCCGCCAATCACAATTATGCCCAATTCCAGAAGCATTTCCTATCTGCTTGTCTCCACTTTGTGTAAGATGGAAAGCTAACCCAGGAGGCCATAGCCATGTGTTATGCAATTACAGCAGCCAGTCCTAATTCAACAGACAAACTGGATGGATTGATAGGGACCAGTGGAGCCAGGCTTCTGTTGTGGGTTCACTCTCATCGCTGCAAGACAATAAACAGTATTTTGTATCAAATTGGCTTGACGGGTTACATTACAAAACCGCTTTTCCAGAGGCAGTGTGTATTTCAAAATTGAACCTCAGTTGAATGGGGGTGCTAAAACAGCATGTGAGTTTACCCCCCCCCCCCCCCCCTCCCCCCCACCTGCTAGGTACCTGGGTATCTGGCAGGAGATTGGTGGGTAGAGAGCAGCCTTTCATACATCCTGGCCCATCGATTTTCGGGCCGGGATGAAAGCCACAGACTCAGTGGGTTTCGTACTGGGGGGGCATCCCCAAAAGACACATCAATCAGATTTCAAACAGAACCAAGCCAGTCTTATTTATTTACTGCCTTTTTCAAAGTCATTAAGATCCCAAACCAGGGCCTCTCTCCTTCCCTCCCTCTGCCCCCCCTCTACCGCTTCACCTTCACAGGTCAGTCCATCAAAAGTTCTCCCCCCTCTGTTCTGTGCTGCAAGTCTCTGAAGGACCTCTTTGACATTGACCAGAGAGGTATCACGTTACCACCATTAAAAAAGATGCAGTGATATAATGCTTCTCAGGGTTTACGGAATTCCAGCCCAACTGTCTAATCCCCCCCCCCCCCCCCCCCCACGCCTATAGCAGTTAATTCAGCCAGTCAGGCCAGAGAGCGCCCCCTGTATGTTTAATGAAGATTAAATTACCTATTTTCCCTCATGAAATGTTAAAGGCAGAAAGGGGAATGAATCTGCAAATGAAAGGGCCAGCGTGGAGTGGCATGAAGAAGAGAGGCCGGCAAAGATAAAGCATTTCCCCCCTTATTGTCTTATCTCCGCCGCCCTCCATCTTGACATAAATGATCTTTTAATAGCTTAACTTATCATCTCTGTGTTTGTTATCCGCGTGACCCTGGCGACGACAGCACATGTTCTGCTCAACCTGCGAGCTGTCTCCTTATCTTGCCTCCGATCTGGGAGGGAGATTGCACATTTGTTTCTTAAATTATATCACAGGAAGTGATAGTGATCGTAATTCCCTTAGCAATTAATTTGCTCACACATATGTTGTATCCATCGCTTTATCTCCCTCTGCTTGTCTCTCTACCTCTCTGGCTATTGTTCTCATTATTGACGGTGTCGCATGCACACTCGCATGCAGCCACTCACACACACACACACACACACACACACACACACACACACACACACACACACAAACAACACATGCACACACACGCGTGTCACACATGAGATAGGGAGGCACTGTTGCTATAGCATGTTTCTCACTCGAGGGCTCAAGCCCTTTGACTCTCTGGCTCCTGGCTTCTTCTTCTTCGGGGTGTTGATAGATGTTATTCATGGGGGGCGGCCCCAGGGCGCTCCTACAGGAAGTGGGAAGCTAACGGGATTTGGGGCGAGGAGACCCAGAGGGTGATGGTGCCTCTAGCTCTGGCCCGCATGGCTTAGTAGATGGGAGATATCAATAGAGTGGATGGGGGGCGGAGCCCTGTAGAGACATGCTGCTTGAAAGCCATCACCTGCTCCTCATAGATAAGGATATTTATAAACGGCTCAAAGGGAAAGGCAGATGGCACAGAACCGAGGCATGGTCTGGTCACTCCATTTACGGTTTGATGTGCCAGGGCACAGAAGCATCAAAGCATCATTGTCCCTCCCATTGACCCCAAAGACCTTTCACCGGACCTGATCATTTTTCATCCGCAGCCGAAAAGCCATCATGGAAATATAGATGAAGATTTTATGTACCGTTTGAGTACCCTTGGCGCATAACCGATCCATCGCTTGACTCTGCCAAGACAGGACAGTAAAGTAAGTGAAGTGTGACATGGAGCCATTTTGAGAGGATAAATCAAATCTCGATAAAACCTCTGTGGGTCTCACGCCCCCTGCCCCCGCTGCTAACCCCTTGCTGTTAATTTATATGTAAGCCATCTACTTTGGTTGGAGGATATCAACAGGGTTCTCTTTCAGCGCCCCCCCCCCCCTTGGTGCCACTGCCTTACCCTCGTCCCCTTTTACAAGTCCCACATGGGGTCTTGCCACACTGAGCCCACCTCCCCATGGTACCGCTGACTTTTTTCCAGAGATGAATTCAATGACCTCGGTTGTATAATGGACTCGGAGCTCTTAACGCATTATGTCCAATGTCCAATATTGTCCTGCCCTGTGGGTACAGTGCCTCATCGACCGTACTCAGCCCTCCCACCTAGTGGATCATCACAGAACAACTGCAGAGTAAAACTCGCTACTAACTTCTCATCTTTAATTATATCCTCAAGCTTTTTCAGTGCTTCTATTTTTCCCCCTTATCCACTCTCCAAAGCACTATTGGCTTTCAAGTATGTGGGCAGTTATGAAAGGTCACCCGAAGTGTAAATTGTCAATACTGGATCAATTTCGGAGGGCACATATTCTTCGGAGGCCCTGTAATGGAGGGTTTTATCTTATTTCTACCCGGCGCGCATTCGCACAATAAGATTGATATCGTTCATTGTTTGATGAATTCCTAATAGGCCTATAACTCGCAGGGCTTAAAGACAAAGGAATGCCTTTGAAAGCCAAATATGAGGGAGGCAGCGGAGCCATCCCCCAGGCTGAAAGATTGCCCTCATAATATTCCAATGGAATCTCACCTCGGCGATCATGCTTAGCACTGAAGGATGGGCGACTTGTGCCGCTTGAATTAAACCTTATTTATCGCTCATTAGGCGTACAGCGGGGCCAACTGATGATCAGCCGCAGAATAAATAAGGCGCGGTGGAATAGGATGGTGCGATGTGTTCCGGTGACAATGAGAAGCGCTGCCAGAATCAAATGCCTCTTCTCCTCCATCATACTCTTGTTTTTTTGTGTGTGCCCTCATTAAATGAGATGGGGAGGCTATTACTACAGTATGAAGACATTGTGTCCGGGCTGCTGTTTGCATTTGGAGTGTGGGCCACTATCTACAATCTGTCAGCCACCATGATGTGGAATTAATATTTCAGTTTCCCATTTGGCAAGGTTGATATGTGTAATGAGGAGGCATGGGGAAAGAGAGGCAGAGCATGGGGAAAGAGAGGCAGACCAGGCAATGAGTGATAATGGTAATTTCCCCCCAAATATAGATAAAGAGAGAGCGTGTGTATGGACAGAAGGTTTCAATAATGCTCAACCCTGTGTTCAATATGTGTTCAATAAATTACCATTCTCAATACTGTATGTAAGGATTTATCATTAAATGCTATGTTTAGAATTATGAGTATACTATTAGTTTCCATCCTGGAGAAGCTGGATCTTGAACATTGCTTTTCTGAAACTTGTGTTCCCACCCCCCCACACCTGTTGTAGTAGTGTTGAAGACAAGGCGATTTAGACATGTTTTCCCAAAGTGTTAATTAACCCACAATTCTGAGGTGCGACAATTAAGATAGAGTTGTTCATTGTTTTTTGACTCTGCTCATTTTGGGACAATCTGCAAGTCAAACACAAAATACAACATTTTTAAATTGAATTGCTAATTATACACCGTTTTCCCCAGTCTAATCAAAAATCTGAATCTGGCAGCAAGGCAGTGAAAGTAAGAATCAGTTCTGGAAGTATTCAGTGTTTGCTGTGCTTTGTCAAGGAACTTGTTTTAATAAATGTAAAAAAAAAAAGTTGAGCAAATGCACCAATATGTGTGCATTCTTTCACTTTTAGAAAATGGAACATTGAGGGGTTGAAGGCATTTTTGGTTGCCTCATGGCAGTTTGGTTGAAGGCATTTTTGCTGCAGAAAATTAAGCCCGATTAGGATAGATTCATATGTCATTATGCAATAAATATGTACTGTATATTCATTGCCTTGGAGCCTGAAGTGAACACATGAAACCAGACTTCTTTCACTCTCGTTTTGAGATAGTAAGCAGCAAAATCAAGGAAAAGACAAAAGCCTACTCGTTTCAGATTAAACAAGGAAATCATCTTGGTTGCATTAGTGTGCACATCTTTCAATATGTTTTGCTATTATGATAACAGCAGTGAGTCACTTTGAGGTACTGTATAAAAGAACCTGGATTAGGGTATATACAATGGCCGTACATTCATTTGAACATAAGCTGCCCATCAGCGCATGAAGCAAATTGAAGCTCATATTCTTCCTGGTTTTATTTCTGTGATGTGCGGTCCACGGTCATGTGCGCCTGTCTGCTTAGGTATTCCCGCCACTCGTCGTCCCCCACATGAACGGAGTTACAGTGGCCAGAGCCATGGAGAACGGCTCTGGGTGGCTTCTGAAGAAAAATGGACTCCTCATTTAAAACTTGATCATTAAAAGAGTCGTTTTTGACTTTGAGTGACTCCCAGAAAAATGTTCCCGGTGTTTTACAGCTGCTTCTTTCCCCGTGTAAGTGGAGGAGAGAAAAACGTTTCTGGGCTGCAGGGCGTCATGGTGACTTGCAACGCCATGCTTGGCCACCAGGTTCAATTTGTTTCAAGGCTGAGACCTGACGTCACGTGCGGCGATGTGGTCAACCATCCATTTGTCATTCCAAATAAAAAGCAAATCCGCTGCTGCTCTGATGAGTGACGAGCATTACTGTATTTGTATGAATATGAGACAAATCCCAAGTGTCCCTGTCCCAATCCACTTTTAACCAAGAATGCAGTCAGTTTGTTTGGTTTTTCATTTGACTTATACCGTATAGTAACATAAATAACAAATAATATACGTAAGAAGTTAGTCAAGGTCACAACATGTGTGTGTGTGCGTGTGTGTGTGTGTGTGTGTGTGTGTGTGTGTGTGTGTGTGTGTGTGTGCGCGTGTGTGTGTGTGTGTGTGTGTGCCTGTTTGTGCGTGTGTGTGTGTGTGTGTGTGTGTGTGTGTGTGTGTGTGTGTGTATTAATCTGGCGGAGCTGGAGGTGAAATGTAGGAGGTCCATGTCATGTTGTCCCATAAGGCCTTACTGTACGCAGGGAGGAGAGGGAGCACAAAGTAGTTTATAGAGAGGGAGAAGGAAGTTGGGAGAGACGGTCCAAGTGCTTCACATCAAGGAGAAAAAGAAATGGAAGTTGCTCCCTGGTGTCCCATTGGGTAGAGAGAAGATTGGGTAAGTGACAGAGAGAGAGAAGGTAGCGGAGAAGTGCGCACAAGCCAATGAAATCAAGTGAATGACAGACGGGCGCAAGAAAGAGTTAAAGAGGGCAAGAGGGACGGGGGAGGGTTAAATGAAGCTACTCTCTCTCTCTGTCTGTCTCCCTCTCTCTCTCTCTGTCTCTCTCTCTGTCTGTCTCCATCTCTCTCTGTCTCTCTCTGTCTCTCTCTCTCTCTCTGTCTGTCTCTCTCTCTCTGTCTGTCTCTGTCTCTCTGTCTGTCTCCGTCTCTCTCTGTCTCTCTGTCTCTCTCTCTCTCTGTCTCTCTCTCTCTGTCTGTCTCCGTCTCTCTCTGTCTCTCTGTCTCTCTCTCTCTCAGGGGAATTGGCCGTGCAATCAGCGAGAATCCTCCCTCCGCTCAGGCACTCCCCCTCCAGTCAAGCGTGATTGTGCTTGACACGCTTCCATCACTAACGCTGACTGATGCCCGTGTGCTCGGCTCTTCGCATTTATTTATTTACCTGTTTATTTGCGTCCAGTTTATTTATTGATGCGACAGCAAATTTCCCATTTGCTCATATGGGCTGAAAAGAAATGGGAGGCTATAAAGTGTGTGCAACATTTACACGTGAATGAACAAGCGATGGAAGGACAGAGCTATGGAGATTCCAGCAGTTGAAATAGCTATTCCGTTTCCCGTAATGGAAAAGTGATATGCATCGTTGAGTTACTTAGCACTAATCCCACTTTCTGCTTTAGCTGCTCCTCGCTTTTTTATTTCCCCTTTTTGACTCTTTTTCTTCTTATTTCTTCTTTTGACTTCTATTTGATTAGTGTCTGATGGGGGCATTTGAGTGGGATTCAGATTTTTCCCATCATGCCTGTATGAGTTTTCCTGCACTTAAGCATCACTCATGTGCTCAGCTGGTGGAGTCGACCACTGTTTAATTCCCAGTGTTGACGTACCCCTCTTTTTTTCCCTCTTTTATTCCCTTTTGGGGGGTGAATGTTAAATGTTTGGATTATGATCGTCTTTCCGTTTGTAGCTTTAACTAAGATGTCATGTCTCTTGCTTGTGATTGCTCCATACAATGATGCAATTAGTGCATAATGAGTGTAACTCTAATTGTTGTTTATTCTCACAATGACATATTTGCTGTTGTAAGCTACTGGGGGAACGGCTATGCTTAATTACCCACAAGTGTACAATTTGAGGTCATTAGCCTTCAAAGCCAATATTCCTGGCCAGAGGTCTGCCAGAGGACCTCTGCTGCACTCTTGTAATGGTACAATGAATGCCCAGCTGAATGATGGATTACTATTTCACCATCTTAAATTCACTTTGCTCTCCACCTGATCCTGGCCAGGAGTTTGTAAAAAAACAAAACTCACTTGTAGTGGCTGTCCTTATGCTGTGATTTTGGTGAACTGTAGTGGGGGTGAATCTCAGGTGGACTCAGGTTAAATGTAAATGATATTCAGTTCGAAGGGGCTAATGAGTAAATTAATTATAAAGGCAGGTTGAGGGGTGAGGAGCTTCTCTTTAGGGGGGATTTGAGGGAGGGGACCAGTTATGGGATTTGAGGCTGAGAGAACAACATTTCTCAACAACGCTTTGTGTGTACACTTTATATGAGGGCGTGAGAGAGAGCGAGAGAGAGAGAGCAACTGGCAGACAGAGAGAATTATTGCCTGTGCACCTGTGCATCTAACAGCAAGTGTGTGCTTCTATCGGAGGCTGAAGAAGAAGGAAATCAGCGACAACTCTGCACAGATCTTTACCAGAAGCCCAAAAGGGTGTGAAGAGCAACCAAGCTCCCTCTTCACATGGAGCTGATTGGCATCTGGGCTCTTATCAAGACAAGGATCCTCCCCAACTGAGTCTGAGTTTATTTGAATTCATCCAAAAGCGTTTCACTGTGCTGAGAAGGGTGGAAATAAACAAGAAGGAAACACAGCAGCTTGGTATTCATGAATTCCATAAATTAGAATGTTACTCTCCTAAGAGATGGCTAATATGTCAGGTTTAAAAATAGACCCTTTGCCACAGTACAGACCCTCTGCCTCCAGTGGATGAGGCTTAAGTAGTTGGAAGTTAAGGGCTAGGGATTTGTGACGACGTGTGTGTGTGTGTGTGGGGGGGGGGGGGGGGGGGGGGAGTACATCCGTGTACAGTATTCCATGTTTCACTGCAATAGATACAGTCAATGTCTCGTCATAGACGCTGGGGTAGCTGGCTGGGGGCGTGGTCAGGGTGGGGTAAATCCTCCCCTACTCCCCATTCAGCATAGTTAGCATTTAGCTGCTAGACTCAGCCCAGGCAGACACGATCGGGGATTCAACCACTGTAAACGCACATCTGAACAGACGTCTATGTACCTGCTCTAGAATCCCCAATCCTGTAGTGTAGGGCCGCAGTACCGTCCTTTGGTGAGTCAGCCCATTGAGATATGTTTTTTTTTTTACCCCACTCACGCACTAGCCGTAGTAACATTCATTACAGTCTGCGTTCCCACACAGACTGCTCACTGAAATCTCATCCACAGAGCACACAAAGTACATCTCAGTGAGCTTCAGTCAGCTTGTACATACAGGACCGGGACCTCATTGACCTTGTATTCATTTTTGCCCAACCTTCCAGAGCTACTAAGAGGAACAGCTTGGATTGTGCTGAGAATTTGTAAACTGACCAGGGGTCCCATGTAAGTAAGTGATAATCAACTCCTAGATATGCGTTAAATGATTTTAAAGCACAACGTTGAGGCGAAGTTGGTTGCCTCCGCAAAGTGCATTAAAATAATTTAACGCACATCCCGCTTATAGCATGGTCATTTGCCAATAATATAAAATAAAAGCATTCGCAATGCAAAGTAAACGATGTTCAGTGCTCCAGTAAATGGGACGAACCTTGGCAACATCGGGATGTAACGTTCATCTAGTCCGCATACATCGCCATCCTGTGGTGTTGCTGTGCTGTTTGATTACACCACTGCACAGGCTGGGTAGCGGATGAATTTACTACATGGGATTAGACTACATGTGGGTTAAACGGTTTTAACGCACACCTGCCAGCCAATCAGAGACGAGTATACATCCAGACCATGCTTTATAGACTATGGAGTAGAGTAAAGCGCTGTGGAGTATGATGGCAGGACGACGGCCAGGGCAGTCTTAGGGGTCAAACATTAGTGCAAAGCCAGTGGAGTCTGCTGAGTAACACCTCCACCCCCGAGGGCATTGCCAGCTAAGTAAAGGATGAGGCTGCACACTGCATTACCTCAACTATGATGTCTCTTCTCCCACTCCAGATGACTTCTTTCCACTAGCTTGGGTCACTGTTGCCCGGGGGCGGATTATGGCAGATGGGAACTGTGATGTTCCCTAAGATTCCTGAAGAGTGACGGATGGAGTGTGTGTGTGTGTGTGTGTGTGTGTGTGTGTGTGTGTGTGTGTGTGCCTGTGTGCCTGTGTGCCTGTGTGTGCCTGTGTGTGTGTGTGTGCCTGTGTGTGCCTGTGTGTGTGTGTGTGTGTGTGGGTGTGTGTGTGTGTGTGTGTGTGTGTGTGTGTGCGTGCGTGCGTGCATGCACACACAACATTTCTTTGTCAAGTGTCTGGGTGCATGTATGTATATATATTGGCTTGTTTTTCTTTGTGTGAGTTGTGCAGTTGTGGGTGCGTTTACTGAAGCTTAGCGTAGCTCTGCGGGCCAGCGGTTAACACGGTCTGTATGGAACAGGCCAGCGGTTAACACGGTCTGTATGGAACAGCATGATTCACAGAGGGGACTTTTATCAGGAGACCACGAGGTCAGCTTGAAGCTAAAGCAACAGACATGTGGTCTACATCATAGTCCGCTCTGACTAACTATAGCACAAATGAATGCCCGTGCAAGCATGCACACATACATACAAACACACTGCATTTACTGTGCAGCTGCACATTCTACATTTACACTGTAAATATTCAGCAACCATACATTATGATTAGTGAGAAAGCATGTAAAATCACTCATGGCCTGCATTATTAAAGTCTCTTACATGGTAGGGCTCTTTCCTCACTCTTGGCACCGTCGTTAATATGTTTACAATGGTGGTAACGGTCTGTCTGAGAAATTGATTTTTCTTTTGCCAATTGTAAAAGTTTGATGACAGTCGATGCGGCTGAAGAAGCAGCCCTTTCATTATTTTACTGGATGTGCTGCTGGCTGAATGGATGCTTCCTGCTTATAAACCTTGAATAATTGAATAGGGGAATCAGTCAATGAGGGAGAGAAGCACAAGGTCCTGATGGCTTGATGGCCGAGATGACAGACAGGCATCTGAGACACAAAGACAGCAGAGTGATTAGCCAATGTGTCATATGGCTCCCTCACTGTCTGCACGAGTGCACGCTATGCTCTCATCTCTCGCTCTCTCTCTCTCTCTCTCTCTCTCTCTCTCTCTCTCTCTCTCTCTCTATTGCACACTCTTCCTTACTCTCTATCACATTCCTCCATTGCTTTTTCTTTCCCTTTTCCTTTCTATCTACCTATCTATCTATATTTATATCTATCTATCTATCTATCTATCTTTCTATCTACCTAAATTTCTATCTATCTACCTATGTGTCTGTCTGTCTGTCTGTCTGTCTGTCTGTCTGTCTGTCTGTCTATCTATCTATCTATCTTTCTATCTACCTAAATTTCTATCTATCTACCTATGTGTCGGTCTGTCTGTCTGTCTGTCTGTCTGTCTGTCTATCTATCTATCTATCTATCTACCTATCTATCTGTGTGTCTGTCTGTCTGTCTGTCTGTCTATCTATCTATCTGTCTCATGCTCTCACCTCTGCCCCGTCACTCTCATACTGTACTAAACCTGTTTCTCCCATATCACCCTCAGTTTGCCCCGGTCCTCACCTTTTCCCCTTTTCAACCCTGATGCCCTGTTCTCTCTACTTGCTTTATTTCCCCCCTCGCATCCTGCCTCCATCCATCCCAATGACCTGTCACTCCGGGCAGAATTATGACTCTTGGATGGAACATCGTCTCCGTGGCGCCGTACTCTACTCTCTCTCCGCCCGCATTATCCATTTATGGAGTATCCCCTTTTGTGGTGAGGCATCTTCCTATAGCCACTAATGATATGAGCCCTGGCGACCCCGTGCATTTGCACTGTAATATAAGACATTCTCATTAGTCCCAGGATTGTGCTCTCTCATGTCCATTACATTAATTGCTACACATCACTGCCTGCCATAGCCCCACTGTATTGTGTTACATCGCTGGCATCCTCTGCCCGGCATCATCTAACTGTGCCACTCAATCACTTTAGCCCAGGAAGGTGAGAATTAATGGAAGATAGCTATATAGCAAATTGGCTCAAGTGTTTTTTTCTTATAAAAAAAAATCAACAGGAGATAATCTAACCAGTTTGTTTGTGTGTTGTTGTTTGAGTGGATGCCAATGAAAGAAGAAATGTGTTCAGATCGAATAAATTGAAGCCAGGTGCCCTTCGAACCCCGCCGCCATCTCTCTGTTGTCAGTCATCTCTGCTCATAATAGGGAAGCAGGCCGCTGCCATAATTGCTTTGATGGTCCAGCCTGAACAAATCACTTCTGGGCATAAAGAGAGGCCTTGGAGATGGCAGTCAGAGAGAAAAGGTGCGAATGAATTAAAGCACTTTGCGTTCCTTTGGGGCATGTGGCCCAGATTTTTCTTCAAAGAAAAAAAATATAGGGAAAGGAGGAAGTAGGGGGTGGGGGGGGGGGGGGGGGCTCTTTGGTTCTAGAATAAATGTAGCAATAAAAGCAATAATACACATCCAACCTCCATCATGCCAAAATGGAGAGCTTTTTCAAGGAGGAGACAATGGCACTGACATAGTTAACTGGCATATGGAGAAAGGAGGATTTCACTGGAAGTAATGTGATTTTGAACGGGGCTCCAGTCTATGGGAGCACCTCTGGTCAGGCCCTTTGTGAGCCAACAAAAGTTTGGCCCTTTGGAAGGAATGGCTGAATGGGCCATGTGGATGTCCCGAGGCCTCCCTGCTAAGGCCCACCACAGGCCGGCTCCAGACAGGGAGTAGGCCAGCTCCATTCAGCTTCCTCTGGAACCAGTCAGCTCCCCCTTTCCCCCACCCTGTCCTCCTTTATGTCCTTCAACCTTGAGCCAATCAGATGGCTTTTACTTCTTTTACTTTGATTTGTCAGGTATATTATTATTGCCATGGTACACACACACACACACACACACACACACACACACACACACACACACACACACACACAAACACACTCACTGATTCTGAATAGTGTGCTAAGGCTGATACTGAGAGTCATCTGGAGAAACCCAGTCCATGTGCTGCTGTCACAGTCAGTCATACTGTAGTCATATGGACCAAGTGTTATGGTCTGTACAGCACAGTCAGTCATACTGTAGTCATATGGACCAAGTGTTATGGTCTGTACAGCACAGTCAGTCATACTGTAGTCATATGGACCAAGTGTTATGGTCTGTACAGCACAGTCAGTCATACTGTAGTCATATGGACCAAGTGTTATGGTCTGTACAGCACAGTCAGTCATACTGTAGTCATATGGACCAAGTGTTATGGTCTGTACAGCACAGTCAGTCATACTGTAGTCATATGGACCAAGTGTTATGGTCTGTACAGCACAGTCAGTCATACTGTAGTCATATGGACCAAGTGTTATGGTCTGTACAGCACAGTCAGTCATACTGTAGTCATATGGACCAAGTGTTATGGTCTGTACAGCACAGTCAGTCATACTGTAGTCATATGGACCAAGTGTTATGGTCTGTACAGCACAGTCAGTCATACTGTAGTCATATGGACCAAGTGTTATGGTCTGTGAAGAACAGCACAGGTGCCAGAAAGGCAGATAATGTGATATGGCTACAAAGCCAGATGTTGAGTGTCTAAAATCATCGCGATTAAAATCTCAAAATGTTGTTTCACATTCTTGTGAAATTGTGTTTCACTGCCTAACGGTAGAGATACAAGACAAACGTGTGTGTATGTGTGTGTGTGTGTATGTGTGTATGTGTGTGTGTCCTGTCCAATGACCGACTGACTGAAGTGCACACAATACGCTTTCTTATTTGTTATTATTCTGTTTTGAAGCCTGTTGGGGGCGGAGTCAGATAGATGGCTGGTGTAGCTGCTGGTGGGTGGGTGAGGAGAACCTGCTGTTTTCTATAAAAAGTTCAATTGCTACTACTTGGTGCACAGAGCAACTTGTCAAACAGTGCTGACTGTGGCACAAAGCAATGGGGCCATCTGACTCACCATCCCCCAACTCGCCCAAAACCTCCAGGGTCACAGACCCCCCAAAACAGGGCTCTATGGATGTCTAGAACGCCATTATTTCCCAGAGGCCTGGTCCTTTTTCCCAGGCAGGGGAAGGCACGCCCTTCCTTAGTTCCACCCCCGTCCTGCTGCCCTTCTATAAGTCACCCCACCTACCCGGTCTCCCTCCCCCATCTCCTCGCTCTCCCACCAAATCTTTGCCTCCCTCTTTGGAGACGATGGCTTTTGTGTGTGGTTGACAGCCCATTACAATTCTTTGGAATTGCAGGTGCAGCCCTTTCTGCAAAAGGGAAATGGAATCGTTGGTCCACATAAAATGGAGAAAGTTCATCTCATCAAGCAGATAAAACAGAGAAGTTGGACTCTTATGGGGAGGACGTCGAGTTGAGGATTAATTCATAGATATTGAATTGTTAGAAAATCTTGTCTGTCAAGTGTGTGTGTGTGTGTGACAACTGCCAAAATGCACCAATAATTTAAAAAAATATATTAAAGTATATGTATAAGTCCAAGAAGAAAGTTTTGACAGAAGTCAACATCAAGGGTCTATTCTCTCTTTTCATCAATGTCTTTTATGTCTGTCTTGACTATCACTTTCCACATCTGCCTATAAGGATGAGTGGTGGTTATAATTGCTTTTTTATATATAATCATTTTGCCACTTTATTGTTGACAAGAGCGTCGTTTTCCTTGTCAACTCAAGTTAAGCACATTTTGTTTTACGCACTCATTTGAAGAGTATTCCTTCAGAGAAAATGGGTTGAATACATCCACACACAACAAAGACCAACCATTATCAGTGCCGACTAGCTAATTACAGTCAGGAGTCTTTCTGACTTGTTAGTTGCCAGGGAGTGTGCACTGGGTCTGTGCAGTAGCATGTAGCCTAGCATGTGTTTCTGGGAACTGTCTAAAGCATTACTTCTGCACCACCACCCCCCAATCCATAATTAACCGCAGGTTTCATAATTCAAATGTGTTCCTCACATTTGCTGATATGATATTATTTTGTGGTGGCTAAACAGACGTTGTGATGCTCTGTGTGTGTGTGTGTGTGTGTGTGTGTGTGTGTGTGTGTGTGTGTGTGTGTGTGTGTGTGTGTGTGTGTGTGTGTGTGTGTGTGTGTGTGTGTGTGTGTGCATGTGTGCAGGGGCGTCGTGCAAGCCAACAATCCGAGGGGGTGAACTCTGGCGCTGCCCTGCGGGCGGCGCCAGAGTTCGCGGCGCACGAAGTGCGGTGGCAAAAAAAGATTTTGGGGGTTGGAAGCCAGATTTAGAGGAATATCTCATTTTAAATTAACAGACTGAGCAGGTGTAACCATAAGGCTATTTTCCAAACTGCTCAGCCTCCTGGAAAGATCCATAATCACCAGACTAGTACATTGCCACTGCCCAGGCTCAATGGACTTGACAAAAAAGGGAGACCACACGTTTCAAAGCAATGTAACACAATGTTTATTTTGGCTGGTATTGCCTTTTCAGAAGGTAGATACATGGAAAAAAAGTTGCGGACTGGTTGTCAATTTTAATGGTTTTAGTTACATATATATTTACTCACCAGGTGGCGACAAAGGGTAAATAACAGCCTTTTGTGTTGTACTGTGTAGCCTATACAGTATTTATGTTTTTGTTTTAACTACAAACATAAATAAACGTCAACTTGAAACTATGTTTCAACTACCATACACAGCCTATAATATTATAGCCTATGTTTATTTAAAAAAAAAAAAAAAAATCTCAAAAATCAAAATGGGCATGACGCTTCTGTGTGTGTGTGTGTGTGTGTGTGTGTGTGTGTGAGAGAGAGAGAGAGAGAGATGCTCCATGTGCCATGCACACACATGCATGGGCATGTGTGTGCGTCTGCATGACATACTTTTGACTGTTAGCTCCACCCCTGCCACAAGAAAGTGGAAGACAAAGGTGTCATGTCCCTCCTTTGTCATTGTAGTACTGTACGGTGTTATGGTATAATCAGCCTCCCCCCATTACAGGCTCCTTCACCTGATTGTTTGCGATGATAGATGCTATATGACACACAGGTTATGACATTGTCAAGCAATAAGCTGTGCTTAAATAGCAATTTACAGATTCCAATGTTTCGAATAATATCAACGATATAATGCATGCTTACTAGTAAACGCCTAAACAAATGTGCATAAACCCACTGTTTACACATTTGGTAATGTACCAAATTCATATTGCAGGCTTCAGTCCAGACAATTACTCGATAAAGACATAGTATAACTAATTATTCAGTACAATCGGGAGAGAAAGAATATCTATTGCATTGAGGGTACTGATTATTAGTTTACCTTTTGGAGATTCCAAAGGGGACATTAGAGGAATAGTTTAGATTTTTGGAACCCTAGCCCTATTTGCCACCAAAGATGATGTTGATTGGTAGATTCCTTCCTCAGCAGCACAATCCATGCTGTTCCTCATACTAGCTCCAGATACTTAGCCACAAACCAATACAATGGGGTCACGCTCCTGTCTGTGCAAGCTGACTGAGGCTCACTGACATGTATTGTGTGTGCACTGTGTGTGTGTGTGTGTGTGTGTGTGTGTGTGTGTGTGTGTGTGTGCCTGTGCGTGTGAGTGTGTGTGTGTGTGTCTGTGTGTGTGTGTGTGTGTGTGTGTGTGTGTGTGTGTGTGTCTGTGTGTGTGTGTGTGTGTGTGTGTGTGTGTGTCTGTGTGTGTGTGTGTGTGTGTGTGTGTGTGTGTGCACACTGTGGAGGAAGTTTCAGCTTGCACAGACAGGAGCGTGACCCCACTGACCTTGTATAGGTTTGTGGCTAACTATCTGGAGCTAGTATGAGGAAATAGGGTTAGGGGTTAAAAAAAACTGAACTATCCCTTTAAGTTATACATAGTAACATACAATATGCAGCGACCTTGAATTGCTGGCTGATCCTTGACAGGGCCCATCCAGGTCCTTGGCAGATTAAACAAGGATAACACATAAACTTAACTTCACTACTTAAACTTAACATAACTTAAACCAATTCAACCTCGTCATAAACCACATAGATGTCCTTAGTTTCTCTAAAGCAATGTCCCTCATGGTGTCACAAAGTTCTGAATCTGAAAAACAAGACGATCAGAGAGAGAGAGAGAGAGAGAGAGAGAGAGAGAGAGAGAGACACTCACACGCACACGCACACACACACACACACACACACACACACACACACACACACACACACACACACACACACACACACACACACACACACACACACACACACACACACAGACAGAGAGAGAGAGAGACAGAGACAGAGACAGAGACAGAGACAGACATCACTCAATAATGTGACCAGTCCTGAAGGATGTGGCTCATGTCTCAGTCTTTGTTGGCTGTTTTAATTTAATCAGCTTACAGTACATACAGTACAGTATGTCCTGGATGAAAATGGAATTTGTCTGGATGAGAGAAAGATACTGTTGCCTCTAGGAGGATTGCTTTGATTGTGTGTGTGTGTGTGTGTGTGTGTGTGTGTGTGTGTGTGTTGTGTCAGTGTGTGTGTGAGTGGGTATGTGTGTGTGTGTGTGTGTGTGTGTATGTTTGTTATTTTATTTACTTATTTTTATATAGCCCTTTATCACAAGCATGCGAGGACTTTACAGACAATGTAGCCAGATCTAACTAAAGTTACTAAACACAATCATAGAACAAAATTTGTATATCGGACAAGCATAGCGGAACAACACAGGGAGGCAAGAGCAGATTTGAGCAAGACAAACAATCTAGCTATTCTACACCCTATCCTGCCGAGACCCCTGACCTTAGACCCTCCATTCCCACAAGGAGAAAGAAAACTTGCAAGAAAAACCTTCGTAGGAAAACTTGGAAGAAACCTTGGGCGGGCTGAGCGTACAATACTGTAGGTGCTGGGAAAAACAACGTGTGTGTGTGTGTGTGTGTGTGTGTGTGTGTGTGTGTGTGTGTGTGTGTGTGTGTGTGTGCGTATGTGCGTGTGCCTGTGCGTGCGTGTGTGCCTGTGTGCGTGTGTGCGTGTGTGTTTCTGTAGGTTTACTTAGGTATACGTCCGTGTGCTTGCAGTGTATGTGCGTGTGCCGCACTACAGCAGCCGGTTCATAACAGCATTGGAGTGTGTTTTTCTCATACATCATTGTCAATGCGGCTCACCTCTGCAGTGCCAGCTTATTTAACGGCCAAGACCTCGACTCAGAGTGCACAAAAGACCCCCACTCCCTTCCTCTACCCGTTTGCCCTCTGGCATTTGGAAGTGTGTTTGTGTTGAAGGTTACATGTGTGGAACAGAGCATGTTTTTTTATACATTTTTTTGCATTTGTGTGTGTGTGTATGTGTATGTGTATGCTTGCTTGTTCATTTCCAGGTGTGTGAATGCATTGTAGAGAGAAGGGATGTAGAGTGTTGTTAAATTATATACACTGTCAGTCTACATATGGAAGTAGCCCACTTGTCACTCAGGCCTTGGCCACACTGATCCGTGGTGTCTGTCCGTGTGCGTTCATTTCTCTGTTCACTTCCATTCATTTTCAATGACAACTGTCCGACTGTCCGTGGAGCACTCAGAAGCGTACGTATCCAGAAAATTTGCATACGTTTTGATGGACAGAAAGTTGAAGAGGGATGAACTTTTTCTGGACGGACGTATCGGATGGTCGGATGGTCGGATAGTCACTGTCCGTTTAGCCAATCAGAGTCGAGGTCTCGAGAGGAGGCGTTCCGAGATTTGTTTCAACTTTTCAAAGAAGATGGCCGAGGCGGTGAACGAGGCTATAAGGGATTCCCCAGCAAAATGAGTAACATTGTGTGATTTCACTAGGATTTCAGTGACTAGAAGTTAGTCCAAGAGGAGAATGTAATGCATATACTTATCTCCAGTTATCTGCACATGATCTACATTATATTATACTCGCGCTGTTCATGTCATTTGCATCGAGTCACATTTCCAAGGAGCTGCACGCAGCCTGCGCAGGCAGGCTCGCCGGCTGCGGAGCAGCCCCGGCACTTTCGGCGAGGGGTTTGACGTAGACTCAGTTCTCATCGGACAGACATCTGTCCGTTCAATAATTCTGTCCATTTTCTGACGGATCAGTGTGGCCAAGGCCTCAGCCTCTCACACATCTCTGGCTGTACAGTACATCTCTGGTACAGTTCATCTCTGGCTGTACAGTACATCTCTGGTACAGTACATCTCTGGCTGTACAGTACATCTCTGGCTGTACAGTACATCTCTGGCTGTACAGTACATCTCTGGTACAGTACATCTCTGGCTGTACAGTACATCTCTGGTACAGTTAATCTCTGGCTGTACAGTACATCTCTGGCTGTACAGTACATCTCTGGCTGTACAGTACATCTCTGGTACAGTACATCTCTGGCTGTACAGTACATCTCTGGCTGTACAGTACATCTCTGGTACAGTACATCTCTGGCTGTACAGTACATCTCTGGTACAGTACATCTCTGGCTGTACAGTACATCTCTGGCTGTACAGTACATCTCTGGCTGTACAGTACATCTCTGGTACAGTACATCTCTGGTTGTACAGTACATCTCTGGCTGTACAGTACATCTCTGGCTGTACAGTACATCTCTGGTACAGTACATCTCTGGCTGTACAGTACATATCTGGCTGTACAGTACATCTCTGGCTGTACAGTACATCTCTGGCTGTACAGTACATCTCTGGTACAGTTCATCTCTGGCTGTACAGTACATCTCTGGTACAGTACATCTCTGGCTGTACAGTACATCTCTGGCTGTACAGTACATCTCTGGCTGTACAGTACATCTCTGGCTGTACAGTACATCTCTGGTACAGTACATCTCTGGCTGTACAGTACATCTCTGGTACAGTTAATCTCTGGCTGTACAGTACATCTCTGGCTGTACAGTACATCTCTGGTACAGTACATCTCTGGCTGTACAGTACATCTCTGGCTGTACAGTACATCTCTGGTACAGTACATCTCTGGCTGTACAGTACATCTCTGGCTGTACAGTACATCTCTGGCTGTACAGTACATCTCTGGCTGTACAGTACATCTCTGGATGTACAGTACATCTCTGGCTGTACAGTACATCTCTGGTACAGTACATATCTGGCTGTACAGTACATCTCTGGCTGTACAGTACATCTCTGGCTGTACAGTACATCTCTGGTACAGTACATCTCTGGCTGTACAGTACATCTCTGGCTGTACAGTACATCTCTGGCTGTACAGTACATCTCTGGTACAGTACATATCTGGCTGTACAGTACATCTCTGGCTGTACAGTACATCTCTGGCTGTACAGTACATCTCTGGTACAGTACATCTCTGGCTGTACAGTACATCTCTGGCTGTACAGTACATCTCTGGCTGTACAGTACATCTCTGGTACAGTACGTCTCTGGCTGTACAGTACATCTCTGGCTGTACAGTACATTGCTATATTGTGCCATTGCCACCGGTGAAGATTGCATCCAGCCTCGTCTTGGCTTTAAGACAACTACTCTATATGAAGGCACACTCCATCAATCTGTCTGCTGGGGGTTGCAAACAGCCTGTCTGGCACAGCTAGACGTGTCTCAGAGGAGTTCATTCCTCAACAGATCGCCACTTTATGGATAGCATCTTTTTTATTATTTTGAGCCAGTGCAATCTTTTTCCTGCAGCCATGATTGATCACAAATATCGCACAGGATGTTCTTGACTCGCAGCACAGGATGTTCCTGACTCGCAGCACAGGATGTTCCTGACTCGCAGCACAGGATGTTCTTGACTCGCAGCACAGGATGTTCCTGACTCACAGCACAGGATGTTCCTGACTCGCAGCACAGGATGTTCTTGACTCACAGCACAGGATGTTCCTGACTCACAGCACAGGATGTTCCTGACTCACAGCACAGGATGTTCCTGACTCGCAGCACAGGATGTTCTTGACTCACAGCACAGGATGTTCCTGACTCACAGCACAGGATGTTCCTGACTCGCAGCACAGGATGTTCCTGACTCACAGCACAGGATGTTCCTGACTCACAGCACAGGATGTTCCTGACTCGCAGCACAGGATGTTCCTGACTAACAGCACAGGATGTTCCTGACTCACAGCACAGGATGTTCCTGACTCGCAGCACAGGATGTTCCTGACTCGCAGCACAGGATGTTCCTGACTCACAGCACAGGATGTTCCTGACTCACAGCACAGGATGTTCCTGACTCACAGCACAGGATGTTCCTGACTAACAGCACAGGATGTTCCTGACTCGCAGCACAGGATGTTCCTGACTCACAGCACAGGATGTTCCTGACTCACAGCACAGGATGTTCCTGACTCGCAGCACAGGATGTTCCTGACTCACAGCACAGGATGTTCCTGACTCGCAGCACAGGATGTTCCTGACTAACAGCACAGGATGTTCCTGACTCGCAGCACAGGATGTTCCTGACTCGCAGCACAGGATGTTCCTGACTAACAGGATGTTCCTGACTCGCAGCACAGGATGTTCCTGACTCGCAGCACAGGATGTTCCTGACTCGCAGCACAGGATGTTCCTGACTCGCAGCACAGGATGTTCCTGACTCGCAGCACAGGATGTTCCTGACTCGCAGCACAGGATGTTCCTGACTCGCAGCAGAGATTTGAAAGGGGAAAGTCTTGGGGGCTCGAACTACACAGAGAATAGTGGATTGTGTCAAACGTTCTCTGGAAAGCTAAGCTGAGCTCATTCACGTTTCTCTCTCACTCCATGCACTCTTGTCCTGTCCTTTGTGTACAGACCTAGGGCAAGTCAATACGAGAAAGTGGTACCGTAGCACAAGACACAGTAGGGATACAGACATTCAGTTAAACAAGCGCAGATTCTCTCACACACCTTCACACATACACAGACACACACCCGGCACGCACGCACGCATGCGCACGTGCACACACACGCACGCACGCATGCGCGCGCGCGCACACACACACACACACACACACACACACACACACACACACACACACACATTTGACCTCTATGCCAAATGTCGGTCCCTCTGCCCCTGCCATCCTGCATTTTGAAATCGCCCCCCCACTGCCCCCTTTTAGACAATCGGCATAAACAAACAAACACAAACTGTCTAGATGTATGGCACTCTGTGCAGCTACACCATGTCCAGATGTATGGCACTCTGTGCAGCTACACCATGTCCAGATGTATGGCACTCTGTGCAGCTACACCATGTCCAGATGTATGGCACTCTGTGCAGCTACACCATGTCCAGATGTATGGCACTCTGTGCAGCTACACCATGTCCAGATGTATGGCACTCTGTGCAGCGACACCATGTCCAGATGTATGGCACTCTGTGCAGCTACACCATGTCCAGATGTATGGCACTCTGTGCAGCTACACCATGTCCAGATGTATGGCACTCTGTGTAGCTACACCATGTCCAGATGTATGGCACTCTGTGCAGCTACACCATGTCCAGATGTATGGCACTCTGTGCAGCTACACCATGTCCAGATGCATGGCACTCTGTTTAGCTACACCATGTCCAGATGTATGGCACTCTGTGCAGCTACACCATGTCCAGATGTATGGCACTCTGTGTGCAGCTACACCATGTCCAGATGCATGGCACTCTGTGCAGCTACACCATGTCCAGATGCATGGCACTCTGTGCAGCTACACCATGTCCAGATGTATGGCACTCTGTGTAGCTACACCATGTCCAGATGTATGGCACTCTGTGCAGCTACACCATGTCCAGATGCATGGCACTCTGTGCAGCTACACCATGTCCAGATGTATGGCACTCTGTGCAGCTACACCATGTCCAGATGCATGGCACTCTGTGTAGCTACACCATGTCCAGATGTATGGCACTCTGTGTAGCTACACCATGTTTAGATGTATGGCACTCTGTGCAGCTACACCATGTCTAGATGTATGGCACTCTGTGCAGCTACACCATGTCCAGATGTATGGCACTCTCTGCAGCTACACCATGTCCAGATGCATGGCACTCTGTGTAGCTACACCATGTCTAGATGTATGGCACTCTGTGCAGCTACACCATGTCCAGATGTATGGCACTCTGTGCAGCTACACCATGTCCAGATGTATGGCACTCTGTGCAGCTACACCATGTCCAGATGTATGGCACTCTGTGCAGCTACACCATGTCCAGATGTATGGCACTCTGTGTAGCTACACCATGTCCAGATGTATGGCACTCTGTGCAGCTACACCATGTCCAGATGTATGGCACTCTGTGCAGCTACACCATGTCCAGATGCATGGCACTCTGTTTAGCTACACCATGTCCAGATGTATGGCACTCTGTGCAGCTACACCATGTCCAGATGTATGGCACTCTGTGTGCAGCTACACCATGTCCAGATGCATGGCACTCTGTGCAGCTACACCATGTCCAGATGCATGGCACTCTGTGCAGCTACACCATGTCCAGATGCATGGCACTCTGTGCAGCTACACCATGTCCAGATGTATGGCACTCTGTGCAGCTACACCATGTCCAGATGCATGGCACTCTGTGTAGCTACACCATGTCCAGATGTATGGCACTCTGTGTAGCTACACCATGTTTAGATGTATGGCACTCTGTGCAGCTACACCATGTCTAGATGTATGGCACTCTGTGCAGCTACACCATGTCCAGATGTATGGCACTCTCTGCAGCTACACCATGTCCAGATGCATGGCACTCTGTGTAGCTACACCATGTCTAGATGTATGGCACTCTGTGCAGCTACACCATGTCCAGATGTATGGCACTCTGTGCAGCTACACCATGTCCAGATGTATGGCTTTCTGTGCAGCTACACCATGTCCAGATGTATGGCACTCTGTGCAGCGACACCATGTCCAGATGTATGGCACTCTCTGTGCAGCTACACCATGTCCAGATGTATGGCACTCTGTGTAGCTACACCATGTCTAGATGTATGGCACTCTGTGCAGCGACACCATGTCCAGATGTATGGCACTCTGTGCAGCTACACCATGTCCAGATGTATGGCACTCTCTGTGCAGCTACACCATGTCCAGATGTATGGCACTCTGTGTAGCTACACCATGTCTAGATGTATGGCACTCTGTGTAGCTACACCATGTCTAGATGTATGGCACTCTGTGCAGCTACACCATGTCTAGATGTATGGCACTCTGTGCAGCTACACCATGTCCAGATGTATGGCACTCTCTGCAGCTACACCATGTCCAGATGCATGGCACTCTGTGCAGCTACACCATGTCCAGATGTATGGCACTCTCTGCAGCTACACCATGTCCAGATGTATGGCACTCTCTGCAGCTACACCATGTCTAGATGTATGGCACTCTGTGTAGCTACACCATGTCTAGATGTATGGCACTCTGTGCAGCTACACCATGTCCAGATGTATGGCACTCTGTGCAGCTACACCATGTCCAGATGTATGGCACTCTCTGCAGCTACACCATGTCCAGATGTATGGCACTCTGTGCAGCTACACCATGTCTAGATGTATGGCACTCTGTGCAGCTACACCATGTCCAGATGTATGGCACTCTCTGCAGCTACACCATGTCCAGATGTATGGCACTCTGTGCAGCTACACCATGCCCAGATGTATGGCACTCTCTGCAGCTACACCATGTCCAGATGTATGGCACTCTCTGCAGCTACACCATGTCCAGATGTATGGCACTCTGTGCAGCTACACCATGTCCAGATGTATGGCACTCTGTGCAGCTACACCATGTCCAGATGTCCAGATGGAGGATGATGCTAATATTGTAGGCTCTATTCTGGTACCCATCAGCACAACCCCTGGAGTAGGTCATAGTTGTTTGCAAATACTGTAAGTCAATGCAGCGCCTACTCTTTTTTTTAGGTCAATTCATTTGCATGGGGGGGGGGGGCGTATAAAGCATTCTTGATTCAGATGCAAATAGCCAAGTTATCAGCAGGCAGGACCTGATGAATAATGGGATGTACCAAACGCACTGCCCCACAAAAGGAAATGAAAGAGCGCCTCTTTTCTGCTCCACTGATTTCATTATAGACACTATTATTGGCTTAGAATGGCAACATCTATTATCTAGAGGCAGAATATGACCATTTTCTGCATGTAGACAGACTTTTATTAATGTCAAAGCTCATTAAATAAGTATTGTCACCCCAGATAGGGCAGCGCTCTCTTTGCGTAGAGGGGGTGCCATCATGCAAACATGACAGCGTCAGAGATAAAGACACTGTTTATGCTTTTTCAGCTTTGATGACAGTCAAAACTGTGCTCTGTGTGTGTGTGTGTGTGTGTGTGTGTGTGTGTGTGTGTGTGTGTGTGTGTGTGTGTGTCAATCAATCAATCGATCAAAGTTTATTTAAAGTGTAAAATCACACCGAGGTGTCTCAGAACACTTTACAATGAAAGAATAATAAAAACAGCAGAGTTAATGCATCGGAATAAAGACTAAATTAAAACTTAAAAAGGGAGGTGGAAACAAACAACAAGAACAAGCAGTAAACAAAGCAAAACATGTAAGGAATAAATAGCAAATGGAGCGCAAATAGAGAAAAACGATAACAGCACAAATAGCAATATAAATATAAGTAACACATAACTAAAAACAGCACAAATAGCAGATAAAACACAGAATCAAGGACAATCAAAACAAAGTGAAAAAAGATGAGTTTTTAAGCGGGATTTAAAGACTTCGATGGAACCGGCTTCCTTGACCAAAAAAGGAAGTCGGTTCCATAAAAAAGGGGCACGGGCAGAGAAGGCCCTGCCACCTGCTGATTTTTTGGCAACTCTGGGGACAATAAGGTTACCACTGTCACGCGAGCGGAGGGTTCGCGTGGGAACATAAGGGGCGAGCAGCTCCGCCAAATACAGGGGTGCGAGCCCGTGTAAGGACTTGTAGGTTAGCAGAAGAACTTTGAAATCAGCTCTTACATGGATAGGAAGCCAATGGAGGGAGAGTAAGACAGGAGTAATATGATCAAATTTTCCAGATCTAGACAGAATCCTGGCGGCAGCATTTTGTACAAGCTGTAGTTTCTTAGTGCCACAAAGTGGTAGGCCAGAGAACAAGACATTACAGTAATCAAGTCTAGCTGAAACGAAAGCATGTATCAAGGTTTCAGCGTCAGTTGTACTAAGCATGGAACGGACCTTTGAAATATTGCGTAAATGAAAAAAAGCTATCTTAACAATTTCTTTAATGTGAACATCAAACGAGAGAGTAGGATCGAAAGTCACACCAAGGTTTTTTACGGTCAGGTTTGGGGTGATTACACAGCCATCAATGTTAAGGCTAAGATCCGTGAGGAGAGGTAGATGGGTTTTAGGCCCAATGACTATAAATTCAGTTTTATTGGCATTAAGTTGCAGAAAGTTTTGAGACATCCATTCAGTAACAGCAGTGAGGCATGACTCAAGATTTGAAATGTGGGAGTGATCATCTGGTTTAATTGGGATATAAATTTGCGTATCATCGGCGTCAGAGATGGGCAGTATTTGAAATACTTGTATTTGAAATACGTATTTCAACTACTTTTTTGTATTTTGTAATTTGTATTTGGCTGGGCAGAGAAAAATTAGATGTAATTTGTATCAAGATACTTTCAGATCTTGTATTTTGTGTATTTCAAATACATAAAATACATTTTTCTTTTTATTCTCAAATTGACACATGTAAACATTGACACAGGTTTAAACTAAAGATGGAGAAATTAGTTGTACTAAAAACAACTAAGTGAACTAAACTGAAACCTGATATGAATAAACAGAGAAATTACTTGTACTAAAAAACAACTAACTGGACTGAACTGAAACCTGATTTGAATAGGAGAAATTAGTTGTACTAAAAACAACTAAGTGAACTAAACTGAACTGAAACCTGATATGAAAAGATGGAGAAATAAGGTGTATTGAAAAACAACTAACTGAACTGAAACCTGATGTGAAAAGATGGAGAAATTAGTTGTACTAAAAACAACTAAGTGAACTAAACTGAAACCTGATATGAATAGATGGAGAAATAAGTTGAAAAAACAACTAACTGAACTAACCTGAAACCTGATATGATTCAGAATAGATAGAGAAATAACTTGTACTGAAAAACAACTAACTGAACTAAACTGAAAGCTGATATGATTCAGAATAGATTGAGAAAGAAGTTGTATTGAAAAACTAACTAACTGAACTAAACTGAAACCTGATGTGAATAGCTGAAGTAATAAGTTGTACTGGAAAAAAAACAACTAACTGAACTACCGTATACTAAAACCTGATATGAATAGATTGAGAAATAAGTTGTACTGAAAAAAAACCTAACTGAACTAAACTGAAACCTGATTTGAATAGGAGAAATTAGTTGTACTGAAAAACAACTAACTGTCATAAACCTGATTTGAATAGATGGAGAAATTAGTTATACTGAAAAACTATAACTGAACACCAAAGTACCCTAATGAAAATCAAAAATGTCTTTCTGTTGCTACAAGGATGTCTGAGCTTCACTGTGCATAATGATGGCTGTGCAGATTTTGACACTAGAATGGTGTTACCACTGCTGATAGTGGAAAGTTGTATTCAGTGAGTGATTGTTCTGGGGAAGTCATTTTAAGGATGTAAGGATTTGAACAAGAGTCCAATTTCATGGAAGGCCTTTTTTGTTTGAGATATGGCTAAACATAGTCAAAGTTCCAAAACTTGAGGTTAACATGCAGAAATGCTGCCTTTAAGTCAAAAGCCCTCACAGAAGGTGATTAACAGCTGAGCTGAAGGAGAAATTAGTTCTACTGAAAAACAACTAAAACTAATACCCCGTTCAAGACAACTCGGACTGCCGGAAAAAATGGGTTCCGACCTGTAAAAAGTGAATTGAACGGTCGTTCAGGCCGGAATTACAGCTCGGAAATTCGGGTATCATTCAGAGCTCCGGTTTCTCCGAGTTGACGTCACAGTCACATCAAAATGGCTACTTGCATCGTTGATGATAATCACAAAATTATTATATAGATGTTTGTTGATGTTTTAACACACATTTTGAACTCTTAATGATGTAATGTTAACGTTTCATATGTGTTTGTGTCATCTGTGTTTCGTTCTGTGTGAAATTCAACATTCAGCATGTTCGGTTAGCATTGTTCGCTAGTAGGTAGCTGCCATGCTAACATGGGTTGCTATAGCAACAGTTTGGGTTTCCCTCCCGAGCGGGAGGTGCAGCGTGAACGCAAATCTGTCCGGGGCGGAGGTTCCGTGTTGAAACTTCGGCGGTCCGAGTTGTTTTGAATGCGGTATAAAATGGAAGAACTGCAGTGTGTTAGGGAGTACACATACTGTGACAGAAGACTAAAGAGAGGATTTACTGTCTAAGGAAACCAGAAAATTTCACTTTTGAATAGCTGAAATCAGAGAATTAGGACATTTTCCTTAAAGAAATGTCTCTAAATGATTAATAGATCATCAAAATAGGCAATTAATTTAATATTTGGCAATTCATCTATGAATTGACTAATCGTTGCAGCTTTTTATAAGTTTTTATAAAATGTATTTTCATGTATTTTCAAAATACAAAATACGTATTTGTATCTCAAATACATTTTCAGACAGGTATTTTGTATTTGTATTGTGATACATTTTTTGAGCAAGTATTTGTAATTTGTATCAAAATACTTTATGATGTATTTTCGCCCATCTCTGATCGGCGTAGCAATGGTAGCTGATGCCAAACCTACGGAAGATATCGCCAAGAGGCAGTAGGTAGACAGCGAAGAGCAAAGGACCGAGTACTGATCCCTGCGGAACTCCATATTTCACTAGGGAAAATATGGACATAATGTTTTTATAGGAGACACACTGGGTTCTGTTGGATAGATAAGATTGTAACCAGCTGAGCGCAGTACCTCGGATACCAACGTGGTTTTCTAAGCGGTGCAGAAGAATGCCATGATCAACTGTGTCGAAGGCTGCGCTTAGATCCAATGAGGACTAGGAGAGAGGAGGAGTTAGAGTCTAGGGCAGGGGCGGACTGGGATCATAATTCAGGCCGGGCATTAGATACCAAGCAGGCCAGGCCGATACGGGCTGACGCGCGTGCCGGCGGAAAATTTGGGTCGTTTGAAGCTCAATTTGGGCCGTTTGAAGCCCAATTTGGGCCGTTTGAAGCCAGATTTGGGTCGTTCAAAGCCAGATTTGGGCTGTTTGAAGCCCGATTTGGGCCGTTTGAAGCCCAATTTGGGCCGTTTGAAGCCCAATTTGGGCCAAGTCCAATTTTACAATGAGATGCACCCACTTTAAACCTGAATAAAGTAATAAAACCACTAGTAAACCAGTAGGCGGCGCCTGGCCTGCTGTTCAGTGAGTGGCCTGGCCTGGCTTGCAAAAAAAAAAAAAAAAAAAATTTTTTTTTTTTTTTTTTTTGGCAGGCCAGGCCAGGCCACCGGGCATTTGCCCGACGTGCCCGATTATGCAGTCCGCCCCTGGTCTAGGGCAAGAAGGAGATCGTTAGTAACCCTTGCGAGTGCAGTTTCGGTGCTGTGGTGTGATCTAAAGCCGGATTGAAAGGGATCGAGAAGACAGTTATGGGAGAAATAGTCGGTTAATTGACTAGAGACGATTCGCTCAAGAACCTTGGAAAGAAAGGGGAGGTTGGAAATCGGTCTAAAGTTGTTGAGAACCTCGGGGTCAAGAGTTGGTTTTTTGAGTAGTGGTTTAATTACTGCGGTTTTAAAGGTGTGTGTGTGGTGTGTGTGTGTGCTAGGGCTCTGTCTGTTTGTCTGTCTGTCCCAAGCCCCCAGGAATAGCGCTGGGCTGTGAAGCCATTTGAACATGTTGGCGAAGCTCTGTATTGCAAGTCACGTGACGCCATGTAGCCCAGAAAGGAAAATTCCCATCCACTTGCATGGGGACCCCAGCAGCTGTTAAAACCAGGGGAATTTTTCCCGGGTGTCACTCAAAGTATAAAACGACTCTTTTAATTATCAAATAATTTTGTATGGGGCATTTTTTCTTCAGAAGCCACTAAGAGCCATATACGGGTGTATTTTCTGGGGCTTCATGAACTTCATGAACATCTTGGTGGGAGACGTCATGGAATACGTCATGGCACACATGCGCACTTCGCCTTGGGCCGCATGGTCAGGAAGTAAAACCAGAAAGAGAAACCCCCCATGATGACTTCATGCGCTAGTGAGCAGCCTCCGTCCGAATGCATGGGTGGGCGTGGCTCGTCCCCTATCCAGTTCTTTTAATACATCCATGGTCTGTCCCACTGATGACATCATCAGTGATGTCATAAATTCCACTGATGACATCAGTGATGTCATAAATTAACTCACACACAAGGCTATAGTTCAGTGATGATGTCACTGATGACATCATCAGTGATGTTATAAATCCACTCACACACACAATCATAAATTGTGACATCATCAGTGATGTCAGAGGCATTGTATTGTAGTCTCGCTGGCCAGCCTCCCCTCCCTACCGTGAGAAGAGTCTGGCAGCGCAGGTCTCCATTGTGGGATTGCGATGGGCGGCGCTTGACAGCAGTGCCCTTGGAAAATAGTTTCCAACAATCCAACTTGCCATTTTCAGCGTGTAGCAACGAGCTAGCGTGTAGGTTTCTGCCGTTAGCTTGCTAGCTAGTTAGCATTGTTGTTTTCACTGAGGCGGCAGGGCACTGTTTACAGCGACACACAGGGAGGAGGGGCGGAAGCCGCTCTGATTGACATGGTCGGAGCCAATGACAGAGCTTGTAATAAGCCGGGAGCGGACATCCGGCCGCGACTGAAACAGTCGCTCCAATGGGGAGCAGCTGTAGAGCAAGGGAGGGCTTATCCCAGTAGCCTGTTTCCGTGCAGCCAGACGACTCTCCCGGAAGGGAGAGGAGGCTGGCCAGCTAGACTCGAGGCATTGTGACATCATCAGTGATACACACACACACACACACACACACACACACACACACACACACACACACACACACACACACACACACACACACACAAGAGACAGACAGGCACAAACACACACAAGAGACAGACACACACACTGATAGTGCCGGTTCTCCAACAAGGCCACCACCTGTACGTCTTTCTGAGTAGTGTAGAGTGGCCTGCTTCTCAGTTCACGTTCTTTCTTCATCCTTCAATGTTCTTGTGATGGTGCAGCACCTGTATGAAGAGCATTTTGTCTGCTGAAAACACCCTACTTGTTCATTACATGCACTGTTCAATAGCTACAGTATACCCTGTTGGAAGTGAAACGCTGTAGCTGCCACATTAAATTGCCCATGAATTGCCTATAATGTTGGGACAGAGAGGAAAAAACTGTCAAAAGTAGATCATCTGGAGTTGAGGAACTAAGAATAGAGGAGAGAGTGTGGCAGAGGGCAGAGGGAACAGGAGGAGGCAGAAGGAACTGCTGTGAATAAGACTCACTGACAAGGTGGTATTACAGTATCTAACCTCATGTGTTTCTTTACTCCAGCTAATGCTACCGTCTGAATCCCCCACGGACTCCTCATACATTGTCATCATCTTCTCATGTTTTGACATTTTCTAGTGAGTAACCACTAAATAGGTGCCGTTGTTTATAGAATGTTGAAGAAAGCTGTGGATCTGTTTAGTATCTTTCAGATTATGTGTCACATCATAGCTTATAAAAATCGGCAAGTGAGAAGAGATTAACATAGTGGGTTTTCCCCTTGCTATGATAGAATAACATCACAACTGATGTAGTGACTTGTTCATTTTTTTAAATCTCTGCGCTTCAGCGATGGTACCCACATGCCTTAAATGATCATGATAACACCAGCATAACATGATGGGGGAATAGGTAAGGTTTTCACTAAAGTACGACTCAAGTTACTTCACTACATGCTGAGACCCCCCGGCCTAAAACCAAGATGCTCCCAATCTCTTCCCTATTTCACATTGTTTTTCAGGGCGAGTACACAAACAAAATGATTCTGGTGTTATGGGTAGAAGAAACTACAAAATCATCTTTTGGGTCCTGGGCTGACAATTTCTAAAAAGCCTTGTTCTAGATAACAGATAAAAGGTAAATCTAGGACAGCATTGCCTTCCCATATCCCAAATGACTGTCTTGCTGCCCAAAGCACTTGATTACAATACACCTCCAGTATAATCCTAAATTGCCCCACAACGATTGCTATCTGTCTTGCAGAAATGGAGTAAGCGGGCGAGGTGGCAGAGGAACAAAGTGGATCACAATATGTTTGCCAGCTGCAGTGTTACGGGCAGACACTTTTATCAGCCGGTGCCGCCACGTCATGAAGTTAAGCAAATTGGTTCTGCTTTCAATGAAGTGCAGTGTACGTTGGTACCTTATAAAGGGTTTACCACGCTTTTGGCAGCCCACTAGAAACATTCTTTTCTTCACAGAAATATCTGGCTTTGGTTAGATTATGTCTGTTTCTATTCCCGGGCTTGGTGTGTTCGCGCTCAATTCGCCAGGCCCGTCACCTCTCACAGCTTAGCCTTAATCTGCGTTTAACCCAGGCCCAGAAAACACAGGGCAGATTATCGCCACGTTCTATATGCTCAGAAGTCATTATTTAATGTTTTGTTTGAATATGTTCTCCTCTTTTTAGTGTGTCATTTAGCTGACAGTGTCAGAGTTAGTGGGTTAGTTTTTTCTTTATTTCTTAAGAGGATAAACAAATACTTTGAGACTCAGAGAGAACAGCTAATTTTAGTATTTTGAGAATTCCCCTATGCCTATTGTGTTGTATCCAAGGCGTTTTCACAGTAGAGTTGCAGTCAGACTTGTTTTTGGATTTTAGGTCAAAGAGTTGACGTAAATGTCTTAGAGTAGCCAGAACGTTGATCATTCTAAGCAGGCAAATCATGCACTGGTGCACGTATCACAATGCAATTTTTGCTCTCTGTGACATTAATGCCAATTATTTTCCTTTATTTATTCTATATTTTTTCTTTCTTCTAGATTCTGTATATATTTTTCTTTTTTCTCCATGTTTCAGCTTTTCCATTAATTACATCCCTCGTAAGTAGTCCCGTTCTCCGCACGTCCTCTCTCATTTACTGTCAGGTACACTCGCACGCACAGGCACACACTGGCCCGCCTGCACGCACACAGACACATAGCATCTCCTCTCCCCCTCCTGTATTCCCCGTGATTGGATGAATAAGTTGTGCCATCCCATATGGTGGGCTGTCCCACTGTATCTGATCAGAGCAGTGAATGAAGGAGCCCACCAGTCAGCAGCGGTTTGTTCTGCCGCACTTGTCACGCTCCGCTGTCGCACACTTCCCTCTCTCCCTCCGTCCATCCTGCCAGCCACCAGACGCCCTGCCTCTTTAGCTCTCTCGCCCTGTCGTTCACTGTCTCCCTCTCTCATACACATCGCAAGCTCGCTCGCTCGCGCGTCCCCACGTGCCTCTCCTTCTTTCTCTCTCTCTCTCTCTCTCTCTCTTTCTGCCGCACTCTCTATCGCTTTTCCCCCTCCCTCTCTACCTCCCTGGACGAGGTAAAGTCAGAAATATGAGCCGTGTTCGGCGACAGCCCAAACGTCTGTGCGTTCCCCCGGCGCCGTACACGTCCTTCACAGTCACTGCCAACACCGTCGTCATTTCTACACATTTTATAGCAGCTCTGTAGGGTAATGGCTCATTCCTCCCGCCGCACAGCGCTTAATTAAAAGTTGATTTTCTGTCGCAATGGGTCCCGATCAAATGAGCTGTACGTAGCTACGTGGATGACGTGGGCTCACCTCGCTGTGTGTGCCTAAGTCGCTCTGTCGTATGCACACTGTGCAAGTTCTATTTTTAATCAGCAAAGATGTTCTTGTATTTTGCTTGAATGGAGCTAGTTTGATTGTATCTACTTTACATCTCTGTCTTATGCCTCTTCTTCATTGTTTATCACTGGAGGTCTGTGCATCCTGATCTTGTACTCTTGTGCCTTTGCACGCCGTCACACACACTTCACACACACTTCCATTCCCAGACGGCGATGATTGATGGCAGAGGGGTAAGGTGCGAGGAAGCCATGGTGAGATTCATCAATTCGCTCTAGAGTGTGTGTGATGGTCAGCGACAGGAGGCCGGTGCTCACGCTACTTAGCTGCTGGTTGTGTTGTTGGAGATTGGCAAAAATCGATGCATGTCCAACAGGTTCCATGGTCCACGCATGCTCTCATGAGCACCGGGGGTTAACAAGAAGCCCTCATTCCTAAGAGTTCAGACTTCTATTCACTCCTGTTACCCGATAACACGAGAAAGCCTTTTCATGTCCACTCTCCCTCCTCCTAACATTCTCCACTTTTCTTCTTGCTTTTATTTATGTTCTTTTCTTCTTCAGTATTATTTTTCTGAAAGGGAAAATCAATACAGTCTCTCAGCCGTGAGACTGGTGAACACCGGCAATGCGGGGAGCTATTCCTGTTCATATTCCCAGCCTTTGTTTTTCTCATCCGAGTTAACGCTATACGTCTAATTATCTCCTTTTGTCATGTGTCATGTCGCCCCACACAAAGGAGTCTGTAGGTGCTGGAGTGGCCAACACAGATGTCAGGAGCTCATCAGGGCCATGGCGTGTGGCAGCACTAGCGATAGCGTTAGCGCTGTCTGAAATGACTGCTCTCAGAGCACTGTCATTAGCACTGCCATTACGCTTAGTTCACACAGACAAGCTACGCCTTGCCTTGCCTCAACCTACGCCTATGCCGAGCTGGGCGTGAACCTGTTACACGCTTTTGCGATCACACCGCACGCCTTTTGCACGCCGAACCTGGAGCCGAGTCACAAGCGCCTCTCCTCTCTCCCGACTGTATTTTTTCACGTGTTGTCCAGAATTGTCATGGGTAGCCTCTAGGTAAAATAAATCTGATATATTTAATGTTCTATTGATGCTGGATATGTATAACCAGGTCTGACTATAGTCGGACATTTTAGAGAGGTGATCTTGCAAGAATATGTGCTGGCACAACAACATTGTCCATCTTGCTTCTTCGGTCGCTATTCTCTCTCATGAAGATTTGTTTGCCGACAGGGAGAAAGCCCCACGTGATAGCCACCCGT
>NC_139634.1:28348119-28358119 GCF_964638095.1 Poromitra crassiceps
AGGCATGCAGAAATCCACCCACACACACTATGCCAGTTGTGGATAGCGTGGAGCTGTGATAGACAGTGACTGTCAGACATAGTTAAGGAAGATGAATGCATATGCATTTCCTCTACCAGAGAACTGCAACCCAGCTTATCACTCATGGCAGAGAGACATCTACAACCATGTTTGGGAAGGTGAATAAATTGCCATCTGTCTATCAAAATTTGAGGATTAAGTTATGCTGTATATATAAGGCTTATATGGAATTGCATTACTGTTGCTTTGTGAGAGAATGTGTGTGTATGTGTTCAAATGTCTACTGCTTTGCTGTAACTCCAGCCCAAAGCCAAAACGCACGTTGACAGCCACGCAGCACACAGCACAAGCAAAAGACGAAAGGTAGCAAAGTGTGGCCCATCACTGGAGTGGAAGGGTTATGGCATTTTGTGTCCTGTACGTGAGTGAACATCTCTCAGTGTGAATGATTTATTACATGTATAGTGAGAGAAGAAGAACGTCTGTCTGGAAGCCCCTCCCCCAACTCTCTTTATAGCGAGAGAAGAAGAAAACAGTGTGTCTGGATTAAGCCCCTCCCCCAACTCTCTCCCACCCCTGTGAGCAGAGGGGAGCATCACATGACCAAATGGGTCTGATGGTGAAGGCGTGGAGGATAGAGGATGGGCTGGCTGGAAAAAGGCCTCTATGATCTCCAGCAGCACTCTTTCCAGCGCTCTGGGACACATCAAAAGGGGGGTTAATAAATAAATAACAGACAACATCTTTTATTTACTTTTCGTTGCCAAAGCATCAGTGGTGACGGGTCCAAGAGAGTTCTGAGGTTGGACGGGGCGCGTGGGATGTCAGTGGTGAACTTTAAGAAGTTGGATACACTAACTAACCCGTTGCAGGTTCTTGGAGCAAAACTGTTGACTGATCTGTGCATAACTGTGTAGTAAACTGTCTACAATATGCTAATGACTGTTTGATCGTGCAGAATCAAATAGATTATATAATGAGCATGTCTACTACAGTACAGCTGCAGCATGTTTACAGTGCGATGCGGAGGAAGATCAGATCCCACTTTATACTTGCTGCACTATGCAACTCTGCTACTGCTCTCTCGGCTACTGCTATACCAAGGAAAGATGTGTTTTGGAAAGTTCACAGATGTTCCTTTTAGCCATCAACCGGCACAATGAATGCTTTGGCCGACAGATGATGGAATGTTTTATCTATACCTATTCACTTCCACTTTACAGTATTTTGAAAAGGAGATGTTTGGTGGTAGACAGCGATGTTACCCCTGCATGGGTACTGGGATTGATACACAGACTGCAAATTATTGGTCCAAAAGGCGCCCCCAGGCGACGTCTTTGTAAATATTACGTTTATTGAACACTATTCCTAGAGATGGGGCTTCGGCCATGTTTTTGTTTACAGTGAGGAGGACGTCGCGCTGCTCCTTTAACATGGCACCAACAGATGTTGATTTCCATAAGCCCCTTCTTGAGGTGAATGCAAGCTGTTTTTTTATAGGCTGGCTTGTTTTATAAGTATCACGACTGTCACTGTATGTGATGCAGCGAGATTCCACTTGTCAGGTCTTATCTCCACATCTCCAATGGATTAGTCTGTGTGCGACTGTGTGTCCGGGCGCCAGTGTGTGTGTGTGTGTGTGCATTGTGCGCACATGTGCTGCCAAACTTGTGTTTCTGAGGATGTTTCTGGGCATTATGCACCTGTGAGCATGCGTGTGTGTGTACAGTATGTGTGTGTATGTGTGTGTGTGTGTGTATGTGTGTGTGTGTTTGCGCGTCATCTTGAGTGCACTGTGAAGGTGTCATTGTGGAGCGTAGCCCCTGTAAGCTGTCAGATGGTGAGAGATGCGGCACCTGGAAAGGGCATGCTTTCTGGGCCTCTGCTGTCTATTCTAAGCCCTGCAGCACTCATCAGGGCTGTTGCAGTGCACCCCCATGTCCCTCAAGGAAGCGCGCAGAGAGAAGCCACCTCTCTAACTAGTCGAGCCCTCGCTCCTAAACTTCACATACCCTTGTCTTCCGCTTTTTGACATGATAAACGCAAGCGGCAGTAATGAGGCGTCGGGTTGTCAGGGCATCCATTTTGTTTTGCACAAATCTGAGTCGAAGCGAAGAATCCGAGCCGTTCCTCCATTTTGAGAGACTTGTAGCTGCTTCTCCCTCCGAGGGCAGGGGTTAATGCCTCATAATGGCATCCTCACTTCACCGTGTAATTTATTCTCAATAAATTAGACCCACCCCCCCCATGTCACATCCTGTGCTCATATGCATATGTGCCAGTTTCCCCTCAGTCCGAGGTGGGTGGGGAAGGGGGGTTGGAGGGGGCTTATTGGAAATGATTTATCGGACACGCCTCCGCTCTGATAACGCTCAGACGTGATGACACTGCGGAAGGTAGCGGCTATAGCAGATAGACTGAGTGGAGCTAGCCAAAGATTGAGACGTGTCCCTATCTCGCCATCGGTAACAGTCACGACAGAGGCATCGTCGGAAACAGATCGCCTCGATAGCAGCCACATCAAATCTGCAGTTTGCCAAGCAAATAGAATAAAACAATGTATCGATCTGGCCCCGCCTCCACGTGTATCAACACAATCCATCTGTGTTTATCAGGCTATCTGGCTTCCTATCTTCTGTTGTCTGCAGGCGAGCCTCCTCTTCTTTTCTTCTGTTATATTCTCTTCCTTCCTCCTGGTGCATTTGTCTGGTGCTCCATCAGCCTATTTACCTTATCATGCTGCCAAACCATCCATTTACGCTCCCATCTGTCTGTCAAACTATATCTTAGCTTCCATTTGTCTAACTATCTCTCCGTCTACTCGTTGGCCTGTCAGTCATGTGGGGGGCGCCTCTAGCTGGCACGGGTTCCAGGCTCTTGTCTAGCTGACGCTGTCTGTGACCTCCTCGACTCAGCAGACCGCAGGATCAAGCAATTAGACTCCTCTCACCTCCTCACAAGTTTCACACTGTAATCTGGATATCATTAGCTCTCACGTCAGTACAGTAGTAAAAGTGATGTCACTCTAATGGTTGACACGTGCTGTAGATACATATCTTTGGAGGAATCATGGATTATTTATAGTGGAAGGATAATGGCCCCATTTTGCTCTATGAAATTATGCTGTTTGCTGAATTTGCTTCAGTGGACATGCTAGATGTACACAGAACACCTGCTGTTTATTTAGACTGCAGCCTATGATAGAGCTCATGCAAAAATATGTTTATGCAAAAATGTCTGTGATCTAGATAGCTCCTACCGCAGCACCCGAGCTGAAGCAGGTCAGTGGCTTGGCTCGGTCCGGTCCAGATCAAGCCTCAATGGAGCGAGCCAGGCACTGCTGTCCGTGCAGTCAGGGGGTCGGGCCTCCCGCAGAGGCCCAATCAGTCTTGTAGGCTCAGCGGCTGGCCCCCCCCCAGGCGCCGGTGTGCCTTGGCCTGATGGATTACTCGCTCTCCTGGCTCTGCCTCTACCACAGGCCCCATCTGTGTTCACCCTGGCTCCAGGCTGCCTCCTGGTCACAGTGTTAGGCTGCTGAAGCCCCCCCATACTCCGGCCTACTGTACTGTGCTATCACCATTAGCCTCCAAGCATAGTGTATATTTCAGTGTTGCTATCTTATATACGCCAGCACTGTAAGCAAAGCAAGGCGTTAACGTCAGAGGGCAGCAGGGAATCCTCCTGATGATGATGCCACTCTTGTGACTAAGCAATGGAAGTGTAGCAGGTAAACTTGAACAGTAGGCAGTCGTGGACACTGCAATAGCACCTCCTCTGGTTGGTCGGGGCGCCTGTTCAGGGCGGAGGGGAACTGATGGGAATAGCGTGATCCTCCCACGTGCTAGGTCCTGCCGGTGAAGCTCCCCGCTGTCAGTAGAAAAGAAGCAGCTGGCAACTGCGCATGTGTCGGAGGAAGCATGGTGCTAGTCTACAGCTCTCCCCAGATTGTCAGAGGGTGGAGCAGCGACCGGGGCAACAGGGGGAAATTGGCAAAGTACAATTGGGGAGAAAAAAGCAGAAAGAAAGAGAAAACTTGAACAGTAGGCAAACAGGTAGGCAGTGCTTTATAGTTTAGAGTGTATGCACTCTTGAGAATATATATATTTTTTCCTGCATAGTGAGTTGAAGCCTGCTTCCTGAAGCTTGACTGCTGAGAGGACGATCATGATTTGGACTTTTGCCTCAGGCGCTGATCGATCGTAAAAGTGTTTTAATCTAAGTGTTCATTGGGGTTGTGCGTGCTTCCGCTGCATCCCACAATGCCAAGAGGCATTGTTCTGTGGAATCAAGTCCAGTGGAGATATGAAGAGCATTTTCTAAACTGAGCTGCCCAATGAGAAATCAGTGCTACCAATAGTCTGTCAAGCTTGTTGTTTTCAAAAATCAAGCGAAGCTTTAGAAGAGGAGAAAGTTTGATTATTTTTCTTTTTGAGTTTACCACACAGATAGAGTCACACAGTGTATATACATTACACACACACACACACACACACACACACACACACGCATGCGCACACACAAACACACACACACATTTGTACAGCTATGTTAGTGAGGACATTCATTGACATAATGCATTGCCGGGCTTAGCCCATAACCCTAATGTTAACCATCACAACTAAATGCCTAACCCTTACCTTAACCTTAACCTTAACCCTAACCTAAAACCCAATTCTAACCTAACCAAAAGTCTTAACCTTCAAACAGCGCTGAGTGTGAGAAAGTGAGGACCAGCCAAAATGCCAACACTTTCGTAAAATGTCCTCAGTTATAAAACTCAAATTGGTTCTTACTCAAATAGCTGCACGCATGCACACACACACACACACACACACACACACACACACACACACACACGAAACCTCTTTTCTTCTCCCCTGCTGTCCCTGGTAGAAGCTTGTCAAAGCGTCCCCGCTGAGGAGATAAACTAGTACTTTTCTTCCCTCTAAAAATAAGCATTTGTTTATGGACATGTGTAGTGATTTCCTGCTCGCCTCTAACATATTTTGTGGCAAGCTGTCAGGAGGCATTACTCTCAGACCAAGCTGCCTTTTCAACGGGGTGGTCGGAGGGGGAGAGGGGCTATAGGGGGGTGGCACGTTCTACAATATGAGAGAGAGAGAGAGAGAGAGAGAGAGAGAGAGAGAGAGAGAGAGAGAGAGGTCGGGTTTCCATCCACCTGTTTTGATGCGAAATTTCAATTTGCGCATAAAAAAACTGAGTGGAAACGCTGCCTAATTCGCAAAAACCTCCAAATATCGCAAAAAAGTTTTCACGCTTGAGGGAGGCGGAAAAGTCGGGTGTATCGATGAAAGGAAAATGCGAAACGTGCGGTGGAAACAGATTAAGCGATATTCCGTTGTCTCTCCATTCAAAAACCACGCAGTTTGCCTTGATCACTGCAAAACATGACATGCCGTGTAGCCTAAACATACTAGGGCTACACACGGTAAATAATGGTAAATACGCAGCACAATACCCGCCGTGGTAAACAGAAGAAGACTGGGATATTCACTTTAAGGCGACGCACTTCTAGAATTGAATGAAATTGTATTAATTTACTATCTGCTCCGTGGATTATAACGTTATGCTTGCCGAGTCGCACCTGGTAATCCAGAAATCGCGTTATGGTACCTTTGTCTACTTGTAGATCATCAAGAAACTTTAAATGAATAACGTTAGATGTGTTTAACAGAGCTGTATATCGGGTCTAGCAGCTCAGACAGCCTCAAACACGAAGTGATTGACAGCGCTATAATTTGCAAAATAGCAGTGGATGGAAACGCGCATTATTTTGCATTTTCTTTTGCCGAATTCGATTAAAAGTTGCGATACATTTGGATGGAAACCCAGCTAGAGAGAGAGAGTTTGTGTGTGTGTGTGTGTGTGTGTGTGTGTGTGTGTTTGTGTGTGTGTGTGTGTGTGTGTGTGTGTGTGTGTGTGTGTGTGTGTGTGTGTGTGTGTGTGTGTGTTTGTGTGTGTGTGTGTGTGTGTGTGTGTGTGTGTGTGTGTGTGTGTGTAAGCAAAGGGAAAGCATGGCCGGTAGCAAAGCGAGTCAATGGTGATGCCAGTTTCTTATTGAGGGTATAGGCTACGGCCCACTTTTTTGTTGAAGGGAGCCTGGAACCTAAATGGAGTCCTTGGAGGGATCTGTGACTGGAGTTTGGGGGGGGAAGAATGGCTGCATTCACTATCTGGGTCACCCACCGGTATTACCAAGCATGCACATCACAGGGCCCACTGAGATAGAGTGGTGATAGAGGCATGGAAAGCTGAACCACATCCGTGCACTGTCAAAATCCATTCCTGGTGTTATGACCTCCCCGCTCTCTGTTGTGCTCCCCTCGTTACTGTTTATCTCAACAGACTAGATGAGTCAGATTAGACTCACTTTGGCTCCAAACTCTGTATACAAACTGTCATGTGGGAATGTCAACTTGTATACATGCATGCCAATCCTGAATCCTATCGGACTTAGTGTCCATTTCCAATTGAAATACAACATTAGTGGTTAGGTTGCTTCCTTGTGGTGTTCTTGGTGTTTTGAGTTTGACAATAAATGTCCTGCCCTCAAATATTGACATTAAAGTATAAGTTCAACCCAAAAATGAAAATTCATTATCTACTCACCATGTCGGTCGGGGGTGTCCAGAAAACATTTGTGGAGTTTTCCAGTGAAACAGAGTTACAGCATTCTCCTAAACCAGTGGCTCTCAACCTTTTTACACCAAGTACCACCTCAGAAGTTACCGCCATATGAAAGCATGAGAGGGAGGGAGCCCCGCGTACCACAGGAGTCTGGAGACATCCAAGTCTCCAGAAGCCCCGAGATGCCAGGTTGACTTGAGAAGACGCCATTACCTGTACGTCATTTGAGTTGAAATCTTCAAGCAAAAAATGATGTCTTTTCAAGTCAGCTTGCCATCTTGGGGCTTCTGGAGACTTGGATTACGCCATACAAGCAGTATGGAGTTTTTGTGTGTTGGTCACCATTCTTAAATTGTTTAAGAGAATGCTCCAACTTTGTTTCTCTGGAAAACCACACAAATGTTTTGTGGACGAGAAAACTTCACCCGACCCTTCCAGCATCATTTGGGTGAACTTTAATGTCAATAAAAGCAATTCTCAAAAAGAGAAAGGGAGAAGAGAGTGAGAGAAAAAGATTGAGAAACGGAAGAGTGAGCCAGAGAGAAAGACAGTGAGAGAGAGAGAGAGAGAGAGAGAGAGAGAGAGAGAGAGAGAGAGAGAGAGAGAGAGAGAGAGCATGTTTATCCAGGCCTGTCTTAAGCGTTTCTCCCTGTCATGGCATTCTGATCCCCTCTGCCTGCCATGGCATTCTGAGAACACATCAAGCTAGGATTGCAGCCCACTCGCCTTCAGATCTCCTGACGTCCGTGCACTCCTCTCATTTAGCTGACACTACTTTAAAAAAACACCCACCCTGAAATATTTGCTTCTAGGCTCATTTTGATGCTTATTTTGTTGTTTGATGGTGTATTTTTCTTATTTTTGCTGATAAGCGACGTAACATCACATTGAGATATTTTCCAATGCTGTTTGATAGCACAAAACTGTTCCAGCATCTGAAACATCAACGGTAAACATCAGATTTTGATGCCAGTACCTCTCAATCAAAGAGCGACAGACTTTCTCTAGAGTCGACATTTTTGCACCAATGTTTTATATATATAGATATGTATATATAGGGAGAAATGCTCGTAGAACAGGCAGAGAGACCAAATCCTTGACAGACACTAGCCCCAGTAGACCAAAATGCAACACAGCCACAAGACATTTTGGATTTTGAGTGAGACGTGCAGCCAGGATCATAGACATGCCCCAGCATTCACAAAGTAGTTGAGTAGCTGGCTATATTTATATGCCCATACACCTGCCTTTGATTGAAAGCTCGTGCACCTTCTCTGGGGATTGTTGAAGACATTCTGGGAAATACAGGAAGTCAGTACCTGAAGGAGAAGTAGGAAGGAAAATGGGTCCCACCAAAACAGTAAATGACACTCCTAGAATGCATTGCACATCACAGATTGATGATACAGTATGCACCTATACGAGTATCTAAGGGAGTTTTCCTTTATGGCCACATCCAAACATTGTAATATGTTATATAATGCATCCAACCAAACAAAAGCCCTGTGCAAGTCCTCAAGTTTTGTTCAACAAAATCAGATTTGTGTGTGTGCGTGTGCGTGTGTGTGTGTGTGTGTGTGTGCGTGCGTGCGTGCGTGCGTGTATAGATGTGCGCGCGCGTCTCATAAGTCAGTGATACACTACTAATCTACACTACTAACACTAATCAAAGTTATTTTCCTTGCGAGTGAACTGCGAGGCAGAGATAAATCAGTAGTGATGGCCATACTACGTTTGCCAGTAGTGATACTCCTATAATTGTGGCTCATTAGTGTGAGGCAGTGATTGATCTCGTAACATCTAATGCAGGAGCTGAGAGAAAGCAGTCGGTGCCTTTTAATCCTTTCATCTTCTGTACAATGTATCGCTGTGTATACATTTCAGATGCTCGTTATGAATCAATGTATGGCTGTGTATACATTTCAGATGCTCGTTATGAATCAATGTATGGCTGTGTATACATTTCAGATGCTCGTTATGAATCAACCGGGGTCTCGTTAGATCACATTTGCAAAGGGTCACTGGCACCCTTTCTTCTTTGACCTGCCACCCTTGTCTCACCACCACCACGACTCCCCGCCAATCCCCACCCTCGCTACACCCCCCCCCCCCCCCCCACACCTCCAGCTCCCCCGAACTGAACTCATCTTTTTCTCAAAGATGGCGCTGTTGTTTTTTTCCTCGCTACTCCGGCTCCTCGTTCGGGGTGATTACTCTTACCCTTGAACGAAGGGGCTGTGTTTGCCACGACTGTAGTTTTGCGCTACCCGGCCCATAACTTTCAGTTGGAAGAAATAGCTCCTCTACCTCTGCATCCCATTTATACAGCGTATCTTATTTCTGTGTAGGGAGTTCCATTACTCTGTAGCTGGAAGCCTGGCAGAGGCAAGGAGGAGAGGGAGGCGGAGGAGGAGATGAAGAGAGGTGATGAAGGTCTCTCTGTTGCGGCTGTAGCTAGCGCTGCAGCATGCACTCCGCTGTAAAGACAGTGAGGGCAAGCACAACATGTTGATGTGCAGCGAGCGAAGATTTGAAAACCCTGCAAAGACAATTCTGAGATTTTCTGGGGACACTTCAGCCGACACACCCCCGACACACCCCCCGCCCGAGCTTCAGAGCAGAGAATACTGCTTATTTTTGCATGCTTTTGAAACCGAATTTCATATACTTGCTGCCATTTTTTATCATTAAAATTGGGCTTGGAGATAATGAGATCACGATCACACGACAAATTCATCCTGCCACGCTCCAATCTATTGGTTTGGATGCGAACCACCAGTGGTTTGCACCAATCAGCATCCTATGAGGCAGCTATGGGCGGGCTTTGGTGTGACGCCAGCGAGCGAGCCCGAGATAGACAGATGATTCATCCAATCACCTGCCAGGTATTTCTTTGAAAGTGTCTGCCCTTTGAAGCGATTTCCCGAGTGACTCGTTCCCAGATGGTTATGTGAAAACAAACCATCTGGCAGCGTCAGGTTAACACATTTTTTTTCTGTGGTGTGACAAAGTCAAAACACATTTATTTTTGATTTACAGGGACTTTAATCACCTTTATTGTGTTTCACCTCATCAAAAATTGAAGTGCAGAGCGAGTGACGTGTCAGAGAAACCGTGTTTGAGCACAAGGAGGAGGGAATGCATGATTGATAAAGATGTGCAGTCCCAGTCCTGCTACTGATCATGCATCCTCTGTGCCCTCTGTGGCTGTTCACACAGGTGATTGGTGCTGATTGGTGTTTATTTGAACCGGGCCTTGATGAATGTGAATGCCATGTTTAGACGTGGGCCCAGTGTCGGATGCTACCCAGACGATATTTAACTAACCTAG